>NC_059153.1:908863-1209318 GCF_020740605.2 Lemur catta | reverse complement strand
TCACACGTTGCATGACTTCACTTACATGAAATATCCAGACTACATAAACGCACAGAAACCAAAAGCAAATTGGCATTTCCAGGAACTGAGGGAAAGAGGAATCGGGGAGTAACTGCTGAACGGGTACGGAGTTTGATTTTGGGGTAATATAAATGTTTTGGAACTAGATAGAGACGCCGGTACACGACATTGTGAATGCACTAAACACCACTGAATTGTTCAATTTAAAATGCTTACTTTTATGACTTAAGAGCTTCACTTTGTTATGAACCGGATGAAGCCCTAACCCCCACTGTGATAGTGTTAGAAGGTGGGGCCTTTGGGAGTTAATTAGGTTTAGATGAGGTCAAGTGAGGGTGGAACCCCCATTATGGGATTAGTGCCCTTAAAAGTAGAGGCAGAAATGCCAGAACCTTCTGCCTCTGTCATCTGAAGACACGACAAGATGGTGGCTGTTTGTGAGTCAGGAAAAGCCCTCACTAGATCCCAACCATGCTGGTCTCGGACTTCCAAGCTCCAGAACTGTGAGATATATACTTCTGGAGTCTAAACCACCCAGTTTATAGTTTTTTGTTATGGTAGCTGTAGTTAAAAAAAAAAAAAAAAGAAAAGATATACCTCAACTAGAAAAAAAAATTTAAAATAATAATGCACCTGTCCATTGAATAAATTTGCATTTCAAAAGTCCTAATTTCATCACTTTTCTGGGTTTTAATTTGATATATCTATTTGATTCAACTTTAATGTGAGAGTATTAAAAGATGAGTATATTTTAATATTTGATTCTTGCTTTGTGAGAAGTTTTTGTATGTTTTATTTTATTTTATTTTAATAGAATCATTACTTAGAATAAGACATATTCTGTGGAAATTTAGTTTACTTGCGTTACACTTAATGAGTTGAAATAACTTTTTAAAGTTCATCTTACTTTTTGTTACTGATTTGTTTAGAAATCTAATGTTTGCTTAATCGTTAGAAAATTCTATCAGGAAAATACTGTATATAATATTTTGAACTTAAAGCATTGCCCACCAGAGGGCTCTCATTTTTCTTCTATTGTGCTTTTTGGAAAAACGAAAATTACATTTTAATAGATTATAGCTTAAACACCACGAACAAATCAAATATATTTTCTGAGTGTATATGCAGAAGCTTCCTGAATAGTACTTTAATTACAATTAAATATATTTAAGTAGATGTATTATGATTGAGCACATTACATAATTAAGCACATTTAGATAAGTTTATTATAATTGAGGTGCAAATAAAACATACTTTAGAAACATTCACGATGTTTTCTACATTTCTCTATAAAACTCCATGAAAGGGAATTTGTAGAGTGAACTGTCAGGGTTTAGCAAGCAGAAAAGTCACAGAGTTCAACCTCCAAAATAACTCGTATGTGCAGCTGATTTTTAGGTATTAATCTCTATCAAGATGGGGAAAAAAAAAAAAACTTTTCTCAACTTCATTTGGAAATAGAGCCTGTATCTGAAAATTGATAAATTTAAGTTTATGTTTAAAAAATAATTTTAATGTTCCTCTACTATGTATTACGGATATGTGGATAGCTAAGATACAGTTACTTTTTTTGGGAAGCTCAAACCAGTATATAATGAGAAACAGCCTTGTGGATAAATAACAATGATAAGTTAACTACTCTAAAGAAGTATTCCCCCCCAAAATACTGTATCCATTAAATCTCGGGGAGGAGTGAAGACTGGAATGCAGTATATTTTGAAGAAGTCTGTCGAGGAATTCTCATGCTTTCCCAGTCTCCACTGTTGAGAATCACTGTGCTATAGTGAAGATTCTGGAAGGAGCTAGATACAGTTAGTTAACTGCACCTAGATTTATCTGGGAGGTTTCCTAAATCTGAAGTTAAAAAGATAGATAAAGGGTGAGAGGAGCATTCCAAGTGAAGGGAAGAGAATGACCGAAACCATGGAGGTGAGAAATTAATAACAAAAGAAAACAAAACAAAGACCTTCTGATTTCAGGGCACGATCCAGGTGTCTGGGGAACTTGATTCAGCCACGGTGAACAGGGAAAGTTACAACTGGGAAGAGTTTGGGATCACGTTTTGGAAAGCCCTTCACGCATGTAAAAATGTTTGACTTTATCTTGCAGGAAACTGAGAGTCAGATATCATTTTTAAGCAAGAGAGTGCCTTGAACAGATCATTAATTTAGAAAGCCAATTTTAAGGGATCTGGGGAGTAAATCATGGCGAGAAAAAGTAGAAGCAATAAAAACGGGAGACACAGAGAATCTGATTAAGAAGCAATTACAAGTCCTGAATAGACCTTATTAAGTGTGGATGGAGAAAAAGAGGCTGAATAAAAAGCATTCACATCATTAAAGAGGTATTTCACCGCGTTTCGAGACAAGCATATAATTTAATCTGCTCTGCAACCTTGAGCTTGCTAGTGCTTACGTAACTCTTTCCAGAACTCCTTAAGAACTAAGCCCATGGTTTTGTGAGATAAACCAGAGAAATGACCAATCCCCAACAATGCCTTTTTATCCTCACCTCAACTAATCAAATGACATTCTGCTTTGTTCAGGAAACAGTTTGTTTCCATACCTGTTAAGAGAGATACAGCAAGGTGGGATTTACAGAAGGGCAGGGTGGATAGAGAGCTTGTCTATCAGCAGAAGAGAAGGAACTGGTAGAAAGTAAGTTAGATGCAACGAAAAACAGCTCTAACTCATGAAGCCTCATCCTAGCATCACGGTGAATTTGTTAGCTGATATTATTGAGAATTCACTATATGCCACGCGCTACGCTCAAGTACTTTACATGCATTGACTTTTAAATCCTAACAGTAACTGTGTTGAAGAAAACTCTTATCATTATGCCCATTGTACAGATTTAAAAAATGAGGCAATGATTAAGTACTTTGCCAAGCATACTCAGCCAAGGACAGCAAAATCATTATTTGAATCCAGGCCAGGTAGACCTAGAAGTTGTGCTTTTAAATACTAATCTATCCCGCCTCACCAGCCAGCGGAAGGCCAGGGACAACAGAAAACATCAGTAGCAGCTGAAGGAAATCTTGACGTCCACGCACCAAACCTCCTGGGGAGCGTGCTAACGGCAGGTAGGTTTTGCGGAGTTCTTGTCTAAAAGATGATTTGAGCAGGACGAGGTTGGTCTGTCTATAGTGATTATTGGAAATAAATCTTATTATGCAATTATGGGTATACAGTTGGCTGGAGAATGCAAGTAGTCCTATAATACCTTTACCTTTGAATGACTACCCACACACAAAAAGTGAGCAGCTCAACATCTTATGGAATTATATGGCGAGATGATTATCCAAGATCCTCCAACCCTCTGTCTCTCAATGTTAATATTTCCACTAGATATGTTCGAAATGGAAAATCAAAATGTTTTCCTTCCTCTTACTGATCATTCTAAACTCTAAGAACTAGTTTTCTTCTTAATAGCATCTCTAATAAAAAAAAATGGGGGGGGGAAGGTAAAATAATTTTTACAAGGCATGGCCAATTAAACATGTATGTTTATCTCCACTACCTCCCAAATTGTAGTAATATTACAGCAAATAAAATTTTTTAAGTATAAGCCCACAAGAGCATGAAGGGTAAGGGAGGAAATTATAGCAGATGAGAAATGTCCCCAAATTGCTGGACGCTGCAAGGCAGGTGGATGAACGGTACAGTTGCTTGGCAAAGCACGGAAAGGCGAAATCCAAACGCCTCCAGAGGGAAACCTCAACAAGACACACGATTCAAGAACGGAGGGATCTAGCATTACAGACACTGTACTAAATATATATTAGTGTTGTATTTTTTCATTTTCCTTTATAACTATCGAGAGAGGCTTTTAAAAATGTTTTCAAAGGTCACTGAGCAATCATAATCTTCTTATTGATCATGAAGATAGCTCGGATGTTGTGATACCGTGCAAGGTATGGAACTGTCTTCACAAGCACTAACAGGCGATAACAAATGGCTTAGATAGTTGACTAGGGGTCTGGAAGGAGAAAAGCTGGAAAATCAGAATGGAAGATGTTCAGGGCCGGGCGCGGTGGCTCACGCCTGTAATCCCAGCACTCTGGGAGGCCGAGGCAGGTGGATTGTTTGAGCTCAGGAGTTCGAGACCAGCTGAGCAAGGGCGAGACCCCGTCTCTACTAAATAGAAAGAAATTATCTGGACAGCTAAAAATTTATATAGAAAAAATTAGCCGGGCATGGTGGCGCATGCCTGTAGTCCCAGCTACTCGGGAGGCTGAGACAGGAGGATCGCTTGAGCCCAGGAGTTTGAGGTTGCTGTGAGCTAGGCTGATGCCACCGCACTCTAGCCCAGGCAACAGAGTGAGACTCTGTCTCAAAAAAAAAAAAAAATTGAAGATGTCCAGGAAAGAGGCAGGTAGCTGAGCCCGTGGGAAAAAGAACAAAGTGTGAGATCTTTGTCCTGCGGTCTAATGCCCATTAGAGTGTCCCCCACAGAAGTGAATGACAACCAGCAGATGTCACCAGACTCTATCCTTCGCCGCTCCGGGGCTCCTGCAGTGGGACCATGGACAGAGAAACCATGCTGGAGACATGGACGACATCCATGGGCCCAAAAGCAGGAGGAGCTCCCTGCCGTTAAAGCATTTAGCCATTGTCTCTGATCCATGTCCCACCTGCCAGTAAGATAATCTGATGTTGATCCTCTAACATTTCATCCTTTGAGGAAATCAAAGCCACTTTCTATTAGCTGTAGATGTTTTGTGGATGCCCTATATCCAGATAAAACCCCTCTATCCTTAGGTTTTCTAATGAATGGGTGTTCAATTTCGTCCAGTGCTTTTTCTTCATCTATTTTGACCATATAGATTTTCTTAGTGTGTTATAACAATATGGCGGAATACGTTGATTGGGTTTTCAATTGTTAAACCAACCTTGCATCCTTGAAATCAACATCACTTGGTCATGGTTTGATTTGCTATTAATAATATTTTTTTCAATGCTCCATTTACCATCTATATCCATGAGGAATATTGGTCTGTAGACTTCTTATATTATCTTTGTCTGGTTTTGGTGTCAGGGTTATGCCGGTCACATTAAATGAATTTAGAAGTAGTCTCCTTTTTTCTGGGAGTAAGACTGGTATGGTTTTTTTTCCTTAAATGTTTACTAGAATTCACCAGGAATGTCATTTGAGCCTGGAATTTTCTTTGTGGGAAGGATTTTAGTTATAAGCTTCTATAGCAGAGGACTACTCAGATTTTTTTTTTCTCTTGGGTCAATTTTGTTCGTCTTTCAAGGAATTTGTCCATCTGATCTAAGTGATCAATTCATTGATATACTATTCTCCATGCTATTCTTTTATTGTCTTCTTAATGAAGGATTCGTGTGTTGTCCCGTCTTTCATTTCTGATGTTGGCAATTTACCTCATCCTCCTTTTTCTTCATCAGTCTCACTACAGGGTTAACAATTTTATTGATAGTTGATTTTCCATCATGTTTGGCCATTTTCTATTGAATTGATTTCTGATCCTATATTTATTCATTTTCTACTTACATTGATTGTAATATTTTTAGCTTCTCAAATTGAAAGTTTAGATAACTGATATTACATCATTTGCTTTTCCTAAGATAAGCCTTTAAAACTATATATTTTCCTCTAAGCATTGATTTAACTATGTTTCACCTATTTTTTTTTTTTTTTTTTTGAGACAGAGTGTCACTTTGTTGCCCTGGCTAGAGTGAGTGCCGTGGCGTCAGCCTAGCTCACAGCAACCTCCAACTCCTGGGCTCAAGCGATCCTCCTGTCTCAGCCTCCCGAGTAGCTGGGACTACAGGCATGTGCCACCATGCCCGGCTAATTTTTTCTATATATATTTTTAGTTGTCCGGATAATTTTTTTCTATTTTTAGTAGAGACGGTGTCTCGCTCTTGCTCAGGCTGGTCTCGAACTCCTGACCTCGAGCGATCCTCCTGCCTCGGCCTCCCAGAGTGCTGGGATGACAGGCGTGAGCCACCACACCCGGCCAAAGTAGCCAATTTTTATTAAGGTCTTATTTTGTGTCGGGCATTGCACTAAGCATTTTACATGCATTGCGTTTATTTTACGCGACAATCTTCTAACAGTGGACTATCACCTTGCTCATCTTCCAGATGAAGATACTAAAGTAACGAAAGAGTCATCTGCTGAAAATCACACAGTGAGCAGTGGAAATGTCAGGATTTGATCCCGAGACTGTACCACCCTAACACGCAGGCTGTTAAACACTGCATTATGCTGATTTGCAAATATAGTATGCATGTCTGGAAGATCAGTACATTAATTACTTGAAGTGAGTGCACTGGGGTTTTTGGGTTTTATGTTCCAAGAGCAAGACACAGAGAGTAACGTTTGTTTTTCTCTTTAGCGGAGGATGTGCTCCAGCTTGTCTAAAACATTGTGGTCTTTGGCTCACACCATCTTAATAAAACCCAGGTGTATTTAGCCAGATTATATGACACATGTTCAGGTTCATGTTTGATTTCAAATTAAGTATCTAGATGATTTATGGTAAAGAGTTTACCTCTTTTTTCCCCCCATGTGAATTCTAATTCTAATCTTCAACCTGCTCTTCCAACACTTCCAGCACTTAAAGTTTTTCCATTTAAACCGCTCATTGTTATTCTTATAATCACAAGAGACTGTTACCTAGGCCAGCACCTGTTGTTATTTCCTTAATTTTTTTTCATTTAGAAAAGGAATGAATTTATATTAATGTGACTAAACTATGTTTTACCAAATTCCTAGGGAAAAGCATTGCTTTTTTTTTTTTTTTTGCTCCCCTAGAAGTATTTGATTACACCGGTATATAACTTTATAACAATGGGGATCATTTAAGCAGTTTAAAAATTTTAAAAATTTCCATTTTCAATGTTGATATATGGAACCGTATGAAATTTACTCCGTACGTTTCTCATGTTTTGAAGAAAAGGCTCAAGGCAAAGACGGTTACATTTTAGGGACAGATAACTCGAATCCTAATATGGTCGATGAATCAGATCACATAAAATCTAAACATACTGGAGTTTTCATCACCACGATGAGCTGAAACCCAAACCTACATGAAAGTCGAAAAACACTTCATAACTTATTGTGTTCATTCGAGTCTTTGCAAAGTTCTTGATTAGCCCAACACCACACTTACTGTTTCCACAATTGTGTAAGACAAGCTTTTGAGCCGACTAAAATTAGGAAGCCCAGAAAAAGTCTCCGGCCAAAGGCTGTTTTCCATTGACTTTGTTTTATTACAGTTTTATGTACTTGAAAAACCAACAAAGAGAAAATTCTCTTTCATGAGATTTCCAGATTTTTTTTTCCCAGATAAAAGTTGAGTAAAATATGTAAACGCTGGCATTGTTGCTAAACTCTTGAGTCGTTGGATGTCATTTTCATTCACTGTGTACAGCCTCACAATTTCAGATAAAGCGCCAGCCAGCAGGTAAAACTGTCCCCAATGCAGAACGTGGCTGGCAGGAGGAATAATCCTGTCTCCAAGTACTTTTTCAAGATGAGCAGGCCAGCCGTTACTAAGACCCGCGTTCGTCACTGTACCTTTTGCTGTGCCGCAGCTAAATTTTACTGGAATTGTGGATCTAGACAGGAACCTAAATATGAACTAATCCACAATTTTGAGTTTATATATGAAAAGCCGAGGCTGAGATGAGAGTGCCGTGGTTCACAGGAAATTAGCAGTCAAACTAGAACGTGGGATACTTATTTCCCGATCGAGGACTTTTCTGGGTTTTTTGTTTGTCTGTTTGTGGACTCAACCAAAGCAATTGCTTTTGCAATGTGAACTGATTTTCTCCCTCTGGAAACGTGAGATGCCGTAGGAATTGCCGTGGTCACTTCATCTGTCCCTCTTCTCGACAGGAATAGCCCTGAAGCATGCGAGCTGCACGAGGACCGTACCAACAAAGACGTGTGCATTCATTATGCACCTACTGTTTCAGGTGTTGGTGGTCACTTTAGTAGTCTGCATCATGGGCTTGATCCTCTCATGGACAGTTGGGACACGGGGGAACAATCTTGGCAATGAGCCATTCACACAAGTGTTGCCGGAGTGAGCTTGCACTTGACCCCAGTCCCGGCGCCCTCCACGTAGGGCTGTTAGCAAGGGGTACAAGAGAGAGAACCTGGGTGCTCATTTCCTGATTTATCAACTACACCCACCTGCACGGAGACAACAGGTGTGGAATTCGCCTGCAGTTCCCAGGTACGTGCTGTAGGGAACAGACTTTTGTAGCCTTTTCTTTCCTGCTCACAAACCACCCATCTTCCCTCAAGATGCAGCCAGCTCCGTCATTCATTGCCCTAAGCGCTTTATGTTATTTACTCCGTTAACCGCCCATTTAACTTCTACCAAAATACTATAAAGTAGGTATTATTCTTTCCATGTTATAATGGAAAAAACTGAGTCATAACGAAGTTAAGCAACTTCTCAGAGTCCCTCTCCCTGGTGCGTTGTGAAACCAACAGTTCAAAGTCTTCGTTTCTAATCATTATCATTAGGCCTCACATCTTCAAATATTATTTTGAAAGTTTCGGGAGTGGAAATACAGTAATCACCTTAAGATTAAACCTCCTTATGGTTAGGCTAATTTCTAGTTAAGGTATTGACTTTGAAGTGTTGAGGCACGTGGTATTTTCAATGGGAGATCTGGACACAAAAATATGAACGAAATCAACTAAAAGTTTCCATAAAAAGGCTAAACTAGTTACCTTCTAATTTAATTAAAGAGCACGCTGGCACCACAAAATAGCTAAATCAGGTAGTAATTCATCAAGGGAGTTCTACACGGTTATAACACAAAAGACAAAGCTCTACAGATATTTTTCCAACTTGCTTTTCATTTTGTCCTAACCAGGCTGGGAAATCCTCTACGACTCTAGTAGGCTATTTGTGTACCCCATTAGTGAAAATCCACTTACCTGAGAGGAAGTGGGTGGAAATAATATCACACATTTTAAGGGTGCTAAGAAAACTCAAAAGTGTTTCTTCCACAACCACAGCCACCATATGTATATATATTCAAGATGAGAGAGAGAGAGAAACTGGGAGCACAAACAAGAGAGAGTGAAAGGGAGAGAGAGTGAGCGTGAGAAGTTGCAAAGGGTGATCGTGTATATTTTAGATCACAATTTCTTGAAGATAATATCAGGGCTCTATTATTACAACAGCAATAAAAACATTTCATCTTAAAGCAAAGCACCAGGGCTTCATCCTTGCTGTAGAACGCCATTCCGTTAACTGTCACCCTGTCCTGCTCTTGTCCCCAGTGCTCTTGTTCTTGCTGTGACACAAACCGGGATTGCGTAGCCGAAAGCTGCTAAGCCCTTCTCTTCCCTTCAAGCCTCTTTTGGCCGATGAAGTGGATTATTTAGACAGTAATGGCTCAGATAATTTTATTGTTTCAGGTCTTTACCCACACTTCTATTACCCTTTTTTTTTTTTTGAGACAGAGTCTCACTCTGTCACCCAGGCTAGAGTGCCGTGGCGTCAGCCTCGCTCACAGCAACCTCCAACTCCTGGGCTCAAGCAATCCTCCTGCCTCAGCCTCCCGAGTAGCTGGGACTACAGGCATGCACCACCATGCCTGGCTAATTTTTTCTATATATATTATTTTTAGTTGTCCAGCTAATTTCTTTCTATTTTTAGTAGAGATGGGGTCTCGCTCTTGCTCAGGCTGGTCTCGAACTCCTGACCTTGAGCGATCCTCCCGCCTCGGCCTCCCAGAGTGCTGGGATGACAGGCGTGAGCCACGGCGCCCGGCCCCTATTACCCTTTAAAAGGAGAAACTCCGTGCGAATGAAGAATGGCCAACTCAGAGAAACACAGACGACCTTGACCTGCTCGTGGAGGAGCTTTACGTGCTTCGGTATTGGATCTACGGGGACCCACACATCAAGGGGATAGCTCGCAAAAATCTCATTTTGATGAAACACGTTTGGAATCTGATTTTAATGGAACACGTTTTTACCTTTATGTCACGCTTTCTGAAATAAAATAGAGGCTCATCAATAACCTGCAGGCACCCTGGCCGTTATCAGCCACCTGCCGGCCCATCAGTCTCATCAATGCTTTCATTTCCTTTGCCTTATGGCAAACCACTTCACATTTCCCAAGCTGATCAGTAAGGGAAAAGACTTCCTTACGTTAAATTTAGGGTTTAATTTTTTTAATGATAATGTTTTACATCAACATAGGGCTTTTCTCTCAAGTATAACCTACTTAAACAATAAATAGATCTTCTCTCTGCACCGGCATTACTTTTAAGGCAGTATGAAAATATTGAAAAGACGGAAAACAGCAAAATGAAGGGCTACTAACTGTTAAGTAATGTTTCTTTTGCAAATTATAATAAGTAAGTACATCCTCTTCACGTATTTTTTAAAATATATATCGTGGGATACGTGAATTATAGATTACAGAACTGATTTAAGAAGTCTGTACATTTTTGCAAGCTGAGATTAAATTGACACCTCCTTTAAAATCTCCCCCTTTTAAAAATCACATCACAACGTATTGAGGGAAATACTTGGATGTAGAAAAGATCCCAATTTTGTGTAACAAGAATATTGGAATTGATGCTATATTCTATCGGTCATCTTTTCAACGAGTCAACATACCTATGACTCCATGCAGGTGACAGTAGCTAACTGTGACAGGTCACTTTCACTTTGTGATCTGCCTCAGAGTCTGCCAAAGACTGTGATAGATACATCACTACTTACTGAGGAGGAAGACCTTGTAACTCAGACACCAGATATTTTGTTCCACACTTTTATAGCATTTTAGTATTTTCAGCTACACTGGAGAGAATCCGAAGCAAAGATAGCAATTAGCATGGAAGATGACTTTTTAAAATGTGAGCATTTCCTTAGGCCTTAAAAATATTTTTCAAGAAAACAAAGTTGAAGATAAAATTGCAAAGTTGAAGAAAGAAAAAAAAAATCAGATAGATATGCCCACTTTTACTAATCGGCATACCATATTCTAATATTAATATGAAACAGATATACTTGAAGTTTCTGTCGGATTTGAAATAATTTTAATTATTACTGATCATCTCTTCAACTTGAAGAGTAATAATTTTATATTTAAACCTTAAATCTAGTTACTTTTCTTACTCTATGGATTTGATATCATCTCATAATTTTCCAAATTGAAAAAGTTATGTTAGCTTTCTACAGTGAAGAATATCCAAATGATTAACACAAAACCAAATAATCTCCAAGCCTACTGCATCTTTTATATTCTTTATCTTTTATGCAGATAGTAAGTGATGACCTATTAGCAATATTCCAATTGTATTATAGTCTTTTAAATATCCCTTGCTGGCTTGCAAAATCATTTGATGCCTTCTGTGAAGTAAAAACAAAAACAAAAACAAAAACAAAACTCAAAACATTTGAATGCTCGCTGCCGAACATGCTAAATGAGCTAAATAATGGGAAACACATTTACCATATACTTTAATGGTAAGCCTATCCAATTTGTGATTTAAGAGGTCAAACTATCGGTTATTTTTGCATTCTTAGTAATTTAAGGAGAAGCAGACTGGGAAATATGCACTCACAGGCCTTATAAAACTGCCGCAGTTATTTTGACTAATGGACATTTATGGCCAATGTTCTGCTGGTAGAAAAACACCCTTGTAAGGTTGTAAACTAGTAGGAGGCTCACAGAACCTTGAAGTATCCACAGACATGACTGCGTGAAGAAAGCCAAGCAAGAGATGAAGCAATCTTCTCTGCTGGTGAATTTATGCAATCTGGATAACCCATTAACAATTCAGGGCTGCCTCATGTGTGTGTGTGTGTGTGGATGTGACCGTGTGCATGCTTGTGTGTTTAACCTCGGTCACCCAAGTCAACCGATGAGATTCAATCAGTAAGTTTCTATGCCCTGAACCTCCCTGTATTTTGCATCAGTCGCTGTTGACTAATAGAACTCCGCTTCCCCCCACTCACACCCTGTGCTCAGTATGGGAAAAGCCTATGATTAATAAATTTGAAAACCATAATTAGTTTTGATATTCCAAATGATTTCTTCGAATAGTTTGAGTAAATAAAAAAAAAAATTCTGTGTTGGTGACATTCCCAAAGAAAACTGCATACCAGAAATGATCACTAACGATAAATAGGTTATTAGTACAGACACATCCGTATTTACCCAAAGGCTTTCATTGGACTAGTGAGAAAGAGACAAAAGCAGAATATTAACTTTTCAACAGTTGACTACAATTTGCCGTTTCCGTTCATATTATCCCAATCTTAGTCTTTCTCGTGAAAAATGTGATTTGTGAGGACCACATGGACATTTCCAACTTATGCAAATGTTCCCATTGCTTCCATTTATTTCTTTGTGTTTTTTTTTTGAAACAGAGTCTGACTCTGCTGCCCGGGCTAGAGTGCTGTGGCTCCAGCCTCGCTCACAGCAACCTCCAACTCCTGGGCTCAAGCGATCCTCCTGCCTCAGCCTCCTGAGTAGCTGGGACTACAGGCATGTACCACCATGCTCGGCTAATTTTTTCTCTATATATTTTTAGTTGGTCGGATAATTTCTTTCTATTTTTAGTAGAGACGGGGTCTCGCTCTTGCTCAGGCTGGTCTCAAACTCCTGACCTCAAGTGATCCACCCACCTTGGCCTCCCAGAGTGCTAGGATTACAGGCGTGAGCCCCCGCGCCCGGCCCCATTTCTTTCTTTATTAGATTTTTTTCTGTATAAACTGCAGTAAACTCTATTTATGAATAGTTAAAGCACTCTTTGTTGTTGTTTTTATAGATTGATGGGGTACGTGTGCAGATTTGTTACGTGGAGATATTAGATCTGCAATCTGAGATTTCTGTGTAAACCCTCACCCAATTAGAATGCGTGGTACCTGCTAGGTAATTCTCATCCCACACCCTCCTCCCTCCCTCCCATCCCCTTTCCCTTCCAAATCCCCAATGTCTATCAGCCCATTTTCTATGTCCATGTGTAGTCATTATTTAGCATCCACTTGTAAATGAGAACATGTGGGATTTGATTTTCTGTTTCTGAGTCATTTCACTTAAGATCATGGCCTCCAGTTCCATCCATGTTGCTATAAAAGACATGATTTCATTCTTTTTTATGGATGAGTAGTCTTCCCATTTGGATATATACCATGTTTTCTTTATGTAATCATCGGATGATGGACACTTAGGTTGATTCCATGGCTTTGCTACTGTGAATAGTATGTGATAAACACAGTGGAATTGCTGGATTGAATGGTTTTGAGTCTATTTTTAATTCTCTGAGAAATCTCCATACTGTTTTTGAAGTTTTACTATTTTTTGTACTTTGAGAAATCTCCCTACCATTTTCCATCAAGATCGTACTAATTGCATTCCCACCAACAGTGTATAAGAATTCCCTTTTATCCACATCATTGCCAATATCTATTGTTTTTTGACATTTTAATAATGGCCACTCTAACTGGAGTAAGATGGTATCTCATTGCCTTTCTGTGGTGATTAGTGATGTTGAGCATTTTTTTATACGTTGATTGGCCGTTTGTATGTCTTCCTTTGAAAAAAATGTCTGTTCATGTCCTTGGCCCATTTTTAATGGGGTCATTTGTTTTTTCTTTTTCAATATGTTTTATATAACATACTCACTAAAATCATTTTAAGGCCCGCCTAAACTTCAGATATAGGGAAAGCTATGAAGAATGTTTGACAGAGAATTCCTCCCGGAATTTGCCAGTTTTATTTTAACAAAGAAAATTCTCTATGCAACTGTAAAACAATGCTGTTGATGTAACAATCTTCGCTCATAATTTGTTGGAGAATATAAGAAACCAAATGTTGAAAAGAGAAATAGAATGAGAAAGAATAGGGAAAAAGAATTCAAGCATAGATTTTTGAATATATCACAGATTATCCAAAAATCTACATAGACAGTTGAAGTTGGCATAGCATATTTTCAAGTCCATGAATAATAGCACTTAAAATTTGTAGAGTACTTACTATGTGTCAAACTTTATCAGTATCCATATTTTACCTTTACAACCATCTATAGGTGGGTGCTATTGCTACCCCCAGTTAAAGACATGGAAACTGAATCACTGAGAGGTTAAGTAACATTTCCAAGGTCAAGAAGGTCTGAGTCTCCTCCTCCTACCTGGACTTCAGAGCCCTGCCCCCTCCTAACACTGACTCATGAGACAGACTTTCATCAAAATCCCTGGAACCAAATATTATGAATATAGAGCCTTTGATAGATATTAACATCTAAGTAATTGAGACACTTGAGGACATTGGGATGGGGCGAATTTATTTTACATGTGAATGTTTGAAGGCTTAGGCAAGACTATGGTAGGCAAAATAATGGCGGCACAAAAATATCCCTCTCATAATCCTTGGAACCAGTGAATATGTCAGGTTATTTATATATATATATATTTATTTATATATGTATGACACATATATATATGACAAAGGAGATTTATAGTTACAGACAGAATTAAGTTTGCAAATCTGCTGAACCTGAGATGCTGATATTAACCTGGATTTTATGGGTCAACGATGGTTAATTTTATGTATCAACTTGAATGTGCTACATGGTACCCAGATATTTAGTTAGATATTATCCTGGGTGTGTCTGTGAGGCTGTTTTGAAAGAGATTCACATTTGAATTAGTAGATGAGTAAAGAATATTGCCCTCCTTAATGTAAGTGGCCCTTATCCAATCTGTTGAAGGACTGAATAGAACAAAAAGGCTAAGTAGAGAATAATTCTCTCTCTCTCTCTTTCTATCTTCCTGACTGTCTTCAATCTGAAGCATCAGTCTCCTCCCGCCTTTGGACTCTGGATCATCTGAAACTGACATCATGGATTGCCCTGGCTCTCAGGGCTCTGAACTCAGACTGGAACTATACCATTGGCTCTCCTAGGTCTCCAGTTTACTGGCTGTAGATTCTTGGAACTTCTTGACCTCTATAATTATATTAGTCAATTCCTTATAATACACACAGATATATGATATATCTTATTGTTCTGTTTGGAGAATCCTGACTGATTCAGATTTAGGGACCAAGAAGTAGGGTGCTGCTTTAACAAATACAGACAGTCCCCGATTCTACCTACAATTTTTCAACTTTTTGATGGGTTTACCATGCAGAAATCCCATCATGAGTCAAGGGGAATCTAGACTTAAGGTGGTTTGACTGATGATTTTTTTTTTTTGACTCTACAATGTATGTATCATGAAGTAACCACATTTTAACTTGAGGAACATCTGGACTTACAATGAATCGACTTAGGATTTTCCAACTTTATGATGGATTTATTGTGATGGAAGCCCATCGTAAGTGAAGGAGCATCAGGACTCATGATGATTCAACTTATGATTTTTCAATTTCACAATGGTTTTTGGGATATTAAATACATTTAAATCTACAGTATTTTTGACTCATGGTGGGTTTATTGGGACATATCTCTATTGTAAGTTAAGGAGAAATTGGCTTTGGAACTAGCTAGTGAGTAGAGACTGGACAAGTTTTGAGATGCATGCTATAAATATGAATGTGAAGCATGACTTTGACGAGGTCACAGGTGAAAATGAGGAATATGTTGATTGAAACCTGGAGGAAAAGCAATCCTTATTATAAAGTGGCATAGAATTTGCTAAACTATGTTCTAATGTTTTGTGAAAGATCGAGCTTGTGAGTGATAAAATTAGATATTTAGCGGAGGATATTTCCGAGCAAAGTGTTGGAGGAGTGGCTTAGTTTTTTCTGAATACTTGTAGGAAAATGTAAAAAAAAGGACAGAATTAAAGAGAAATCGGTAAGCAAAAAGAAGCTAAAACTTAAAGATTTGAAAATTTCTGTCTATCCGTATTTCAAAAAATGAGAAAGATTGTTCTAGAGAGAACACTAAGGGTTTGACTGAAAAATCATTTTGTAAAGAGGCCGTGGGCACAACACATGGACCTAATCAGTCATCTCAGCGGGAGCCAGGAATAGAGATGAGATTATGCCAGCTGGGACTAAATAGGGGACAGAAAAAACAAGATGAAATGCAAAAGGGCTATCATATTTTTTAGATCCTACAGAACTGGACTGTACATATATTTGACCACAGCTGTGTGGTATTTCTCAAGAAAGGGGAAAATAACCCCCAAAGCAATTAGAGGCCATTAGAGCTGCCATCTTGGTTTCAAAGGGTGAGGCCATTGCCCAGGTCTTAACAGGCCAGACAGCTTTCTTGGAAGCCTTGGGAATGAAACCACTGTGCAGAAATGTGGAAGGAGGGCTACTCTGCAGACACTTGGGGATGTGATCCCCACATGGTGGAGTGTTGGAGGAAGGACCACCCACCCAATCATTCCAGGAAATGAGACCACAGTCTCTGTCGCCCAGAAGATGAAGCATCAAGTCAAACGGGGTTATTCTCCATCCTAAAGATCTAATGGAATTTGCCTCACTAAGTTTTGGACTGACTTGGAAGCTGTCATTCTTTCCTTCTTTTACATGTCTCCCTTTTGTAACAGAAATGTCTATCTTTTACCCGTCTCACCATTGTCCTTTGGAGGCACATAGTTGGCAGGCTTCAGAGTTTTACAGCTGAAGAGGAATTTTGCCTCGGGACAAATTATATGTGGAGTCTCACCCACCTCTGATGTAGTTGATGTTTTGATGAGACTTTGGACTTTAGAGTCAATGCTGGAATGAGTTAAGGCACTTGGATGGAATGAATGTGTTTTTCATATGAGAAGGGCATGAATTGGGGGGCAGTTAGAGGAAAAATGCTATGGACTGAATTGTGTTAATTCATGTTGAAGCCCTCATCTACAATGTGACTATATTTGGAGATAGGACTTTTCGGAGATAGTTAACATTAAATGAGGTCATAAGGGTAGTACCCTAGCTGGATAGGACTGATGGCCTTCTAAGAAGAGGAAGAGGATGAATTTTATAGTGTGTGAGTTATAGCTCAATAAATTTTTCAAAAGGAATAAAGTATATTTTAAAATCATTAAGTGAAAAGCGATCCACATTAAAAAATGTAACTGACTTCATACAGTTTTTTTTTAAATTTCACTAGGAATTCAAAAGCTCAATGTCATTTATTACTTTATCAACTTTCTCAGTCTTGATTATGTTTGGTTAACATGCTCTTCAATATAATTATTCTTACATTTTAGAGCTTGTTTTACATTTATTTTGACTTGGCTAATCGTTGCAGCAAATGTAGACCACTCGTTTTCTACTCTAAATAATCAAATACAACTATTGAGCCAGGATTGGTAATCAAATCGCTGAAACTTAAAGAACTGGGCGAGATTTTGAAACAACATTTGAGTAACTGATGCTTTTAGCACAATGCATAAAAGAAAGAATTGATAAGCTGGACTTCATTAAAACTAAAAATCTCTGCTCTGTCTGCAAGACACTGTGCAGAGAATGAAAAGACAGGCAAAGACTGGGAGAAAATATTTGTATAATGGTATGTATCCACCATGACAGTATCATACAGAGCAGTTCTCCTGCCCTAAAATTCCTCTGTTCTCATTCCTTTCTCCTCCCTCAACCTCTGCCAACCCCTGGTCTTTTCACTGTTTCAAAGCAACTTTTCCAGAATGTCATATATTTGGAATTGCATAGTATGTAAACTTTCAAATTGGCATCTTTCACCTAGTAATATGCATTTAAGTTCATGTATTTTCATGGCTTGACAGCTCATTTCTTTTTGGCGCTCAATAATACTTCATTCTCTGGTTGCACTACGGTACATTTACTTGCTGAAGGACATCTTGGTTGCTTCCAAGTTTGGGAAATTATGTATAAAGCTGCCATGAACATTTGCATGCAGGTTTTTGTGTCGGACACAGGTTTTCAGCTCCTTTGGGTAAATACAAGGTAGCATGATTGCCGGTTTGTGAGGAATGAGTGTACTATTCAGTTTTGTATGAAACTGCCAAACTGTCTTCCAAAGTTGCTGTGCCATTTTTCATTCCTACCAGTGACTCAAAGTCCCTGTTGCTCGACATTCATATCAGCATTTGGAGCTATCAGTGTTTTGGATTTTGGATATTCTAATAGCAGTATCTCATCGTTGCTTTGATTTGCATTTAACTGATGACATATGATGTGAGGCATCTTCTCATATGATTATTTGCCATCTGGGTATCTTCTTTTGTGAGTAAAATAATTTTAAAGAGATTTATTCTGAGCCAAATTTGAGGACCATGACCCGGACCCAAGAAGCCTTGAGCAAGTGGACTCGCTGTGGCTGGGTCACAGTTTGGTTTTATACATTTCAGGGAGACAGGGGTGACAGGTAAAGTCATAAAATCAATACGTGGGAGGCATATATTGGTTTGGCCCGAAAAGGTGGGACATCTCGAAGCAGGGGCTTACAGGTTATAGGTGGGTTTAAAGATTCTTTGACTTGTAATTGGTTAAAGACATGAAGCTTTGTCTAAAGGCTTGGCACGTTTTAAGATAAGGAGCTGTTTATCAGAGACAAGACACCAGACATAGATTTGTTGTGTAAATTGAGGCCTGCAGGTTTGTCTTGCATACCCTTAGGCCTGTCAATGGGTTACAAAGGATGTCCCCAAGAAGGAAGGAGAGGAAGATGAGGCATGTCTGACCTCCCTCCTCATGGCAGGCAATTTAGTTTTACGATACCCCTTGGCCAGGAGGGGCTCCATTCAGTCAGCCTGGGTGGGAGAAGCCTTAAGATTTTATTTTAGTTCACAGCTCTAAATAAAGAAAATAAATTTATTGTGCTTAAGCCACTATTGTCAGGTTGTAAGGTACTTGCAGCCCAAAAAAAAAAAAAAAAAAAAATCCTAACTGATTCACTTCTATTGAGAACAATCTCTTAGCTATCCATTACCTTTAATATTTAACAATGTTATCCTTTTATCCGATCATGTTCAGAGTATCAAAGTCACATGATAAATTCTGTTTTCTCTAGTCAAGGCCCTAGTTTTGAATACTCTAAAAGCTGTAGATGTAAACAGATGTGAGCGTATAAATATTATAGAAGCTTTAACATGCTACTCATGATAAACAGATAATAGATGTTATTTTGTCATGCACTAACGCTCAGCTAAGACTGCAGACGCTAAGAAGACTACCAAATTAATAGCATTGAGCATGAAGAAGGCCCACCCACGAAACAAAAATTCTTCTAAATAAATGTTAGACATTTTTACGCGCACTATGTTTTAATGAACTTCAGATGCACATGCTCAAAACTGGCACAATAAGAAAGATACCATAGCTGCAGCTATTTTTAACTACATAGACTTACCCATTATGAGGAGTTATGGCTCAGTTCCACAGGGAAGTTCTTAAGAATTTAGAAAGTATGCAATATTTAGGTATCACAATTCAATGTTACAACTTAGTTTTATGATTCTAGAACATGAAACACGATTTAGAAATTACATTTATAAGTGTATAGTGGTTAAGTAAATAAACCAAGGTGATAGACTTTCATTAAAAATAAACACCTATATGCTAATGCTTACAGCCATGGAAATTTTTGTAGCCTATATACAATTGTATAATAGTAATATATTTCGTGATGTGCAATTGTCATATTCATTATAAAAAGGTTGAAAGATACAGACAATTGTAGAAAACAGATACTGTGTGTATGCATTTGTTTTTGTTAGTTGTGCGTACACACCCACACACAAATTGAATGTTTCCATTGTCCTGCAATAACAAATGACTTTGGTAAACATTTTGATGTAGAACCATCCCTGCTTTGTCTTTTTATTTTCTCCTCTTTCATCTTTTTTCAAATTTATTTTCCTTCTTTTGGCTGATTTTAGTATATTCATAGTAAAATTGCACTAAATTATGGGTGACATTTATAATCCTTGAAATAAACTTATTAAACCGTGTATTCATCTCCGAAAATCTCTTCCTAGCACAAGGGGTAAAAATTGAGCCATGTAAAAAGAACAAACAATTTTGAAAATACTAAGTACAATAGTTATTTCATTGTGACATAATAGAAATTAGATATTTGACAGTTTCTTGGATGAATCCCAGCAGCCAATGACAATCTGCAGAACTGTAAACACGTAGCACTTAGGCAATTTCTCTGATGCCCTCTGCTTGCTAAACCACAAAGGAAGTTAATATTTACAAGAAATGAGTCTTTCAACTCAACCCTCCAATTCTACACAAAGTTATTTTAGTAGCCACAAAAAAGCACATGCTTGGGCAGAGGAAGTGTTTTTTAGTGTTTTTTTGTCTTTCTTTTTCTTTTTTTCTTTGTAGAGTTTCTTTTTATTGACTTCCTCTAGAACATCTTCATGAGACTTTGAAATTGGCTAAAAAATTTTAATAGGATGTAAGGATTAACCATAAAAATTTTATAAATATAAGCACATGGCGTTTCATTATCTTTAACTGTCAAAAGATACCATTAAGAGAGCTAACAGGTTGCTCATAGATCGGGAGAAATTTGTGGTGAGATATCTTGCATTTATAACAGATGACTGATAATCTGGTACCATTTTTCAAAAATAAATTATTGCTTCTTTGGTTTTCATGATTTATCTCTATCACAAAAATAAATTTTATTGTCAGCTTAGATACAACTTATATCACATAGATAGTCCTCATCTACTTGGCTTTTTTTTTTTTAAGTTTTGAATTATTTTACTCAACAAATACTGAGTAACTAGGATATATAAATCAGTGTGCCTTTTTTTAAATTAGCTGCTATTAACTCACCTCACACGACACCTCAGCCATGTTTTTACAAACTTCACAATTCCTCCAGCTGTGATACCCATTGCCTTACAATACCAGTCAACCATTAGCAGGGAGGTAGGATTCTTCCAAAACTTATGTCATGTAAGTTATGAGATTGTCTGATATTTTGGGTTAATCCACCTTTTCACAGGTGTGGAAAACACCCTTGTCCTGTCAAATAACTTCAAATTTAATTTAAATAAGTTTTTACAGCAAATGACTACTGTGTCCAAGGCAATGGCGGGTATTCAAGTTTGGCAAGTGAATTTACCGGATACGATGGACTCACCTTATCTTTAAAGATATGTTCCAAGATCCCCGGGGGATGCTTGGAACTGCAGATGGCACCAGATCTGATTGCCATCAGTCAGGACGTGTTTCTATTCATGTCTTCCATCCAGAAATGCAATGCCTTCTCCATCTGAATAACTAAGCACTCATCACATATTGTGGCTCTAAGTTTTTCAGTTTGACGCACGACAGAAAAACTAGCAGGTACAAAAGACTTCCCAGCTCTAATATTTAAATATATATTTTCCTATACACAATAGGTATTCAAATAGATAAATGTGACCCATCAGTTACTTAACATTGATATGAATAAAAGTGTTTTGCTATTTATGTTTCATAATCGATTTTAAAGCACTAAAGAAAATACCAAATGGAAAAGTTTCTTGTACTGAAAACAGCTGTAACAGACTCAAAATTAAATATTTCGAAGATTCATGGAAAATTCTAGAAGACAAAGCTAACGATTGAAAAGGTGGAGAATTTATAGCATGCCTACATCAAAGTTTCAGGATGAGCATATATTTTCACCTCCTAAATCTTATTTGCATACATGAGGACAGTCAATGAGAATATTTTTCTGGTCCCTTTAATATATGCATTAGGAAGTTGTTCAAAAGATATCACATACCTATCTATATTTTAATTAAAAATAAAAAGCTATCATGGACAATGAAATATGGAAGGGTAGTCTATGTAATTTATTTTATTTTATTTTATTTTATTTTTTTGAGACAGATTCTCACTCTGTTGCCCAGGCTAGAGTGCCGTGGTGTCAGCCTCGCTCACAGCAACCTCAAACTCCTGGGCTCAAGTGATCCTCCTGCCTCAGCCTCCCAAGTAGCTGGGACTACAGGCATGTGCCACCATGCCCGGCTAATTTTTTCTCTCTATATATATTTTGAGCTGTCCAAATCATTTCTTTCTATTTTTAGTAGAGACAGGGTCTCACTCTTGCTCAGGCTGGTCTCGAACTCCTGACCTCGAGCGATCCTCCCGCCTTGGCCTCCCAGAGTGCTAAGATGACAGGCGTGAGCCACCACTCCTGGCCTATTCTATGTATTTTTAAGGGTGGTAAAATATATAAGACCTAGCAAATCGTTAACAGTTTTCAGCCTGTTTCCTAATTTATAAAATTAGGAATACAAATACCTATTATGGTCTCCTCGCGGGGTGATTACAGCGAAGGCTAATGTGTCCACATAACACGAAAGCACTGGGTAAACTGTAGAGTGCATCAAGCCTGAGACTCGCAGGCATGTGTGTTATTACACGAGAAAGCCTTCAGCCCGTAAGGAAATAAACAGCCAGGGTGACATCTTCCTTGGCAGCAAAGTCTCTCCCCCAGGACTCTCCCTGGTGGCTCGATTCCAGAACACTGAGCACAACTCTCTGGGAAAGTATGGAACCAGATCTGATCTCTTCCAAGGGTAGTGATAGGCTTTGTGGCACAGCAGGCTTGGGGAGCAAAGCCACGATCGGGGGAATGCAGAGACTCCCACGTGCTCCAGAAAACCACGGCTGGGAAAGAAATGCTCATCGACTAGACCAGGACGGGGCTATCGAGAACCGTACACAACTCCCTTCTCGCTCTGCTTTCTCTCATAAATTGCTGTACCTATGACCGCTAATGTTTTCCCTCTTAGGCCTTTTTTCTTCTTCTTTCTCATTTACCTTAAGTGCAGACAGCTTAGCAAAACTGCAGCTGTGAGCCAAAAAAGTTACTTCATTCTGGACCAAGGGTTACAGCTTTTAAATTAATATTGACGTTGGCCCCCCATTTCACTTTTGTTTATATTTTCCTCTGACAATATAAATCACACTTGAGAAGAGTCATTCGCAAAGCAGCATAGGATGCCGGCTTCCAAGATTCATGGGAATAAAACCTGACATTGGCAATGAGCAGATATGCCATGCGAAGGACTCTAGAACAGCCTCTCAGAGTGGATTTCTAAGAGCTTTTTTTATTAAATGTACTGATGTAGATATGGATGCACATTGAAATCTGAAGAGATCTTTTTTTTTTCCTTTTTCTAATCCCCACTTTTGGTTAAACTTGATCTTTCTGATAGATTGGTCCACAAGTGAAACTTCCCAAGAAATTTAGGGAGAGGGTTAAAATCTATAAGGCATTTACCTACAGAGCTTGGTGCCTGAGATCATTAATTTAAAACCCATGAATTCATTATAAAATATTCAAGAGAATCTGACAGAGTTCTGGGAGTTCCAGAACATTGTTTTTTGCAGGGGAGCCACTGAAGAACATTGACCTTGGAGATGGAAGAACACATTCCGGAGATTCTTCACAATGGATACTCTGATTCCAAAGCCCTCTCAATCCTGTCTATCAAGCATATGTGCAAAAAGAGACCATATCCTCAGTATGTCGACAGCATTAAAATGCTCGGATTGTTTTTACGTTAGCTGGCAATAAGAGAGAAAAATAGTTTTCTTGTCGCAACCATGGCCAATTGCATCATATTTCTTTAAGGCAACAGTTAAATTGACCACAGAGATATAAAAGTCACATACAGGTAGTATTTCAAATGCTCTGTTATACCCTGCTGTGAGGTTCTAAGATCTTCTTCTATTTCTATTTATCGGCTTCTCCTTTCTGACCATACACTACCAATGTCAACTTCTTACTTTTATATAAGTATCAATTTTTACATTGATTACCTTTTAACGTGATAATGGAGATATATGGGGTTTAGTAAACTTGCACTGCACTTCATTTTACCTGTTTCTTTTTACATTTTTTAATGTGAAGGTTCATTTGTGAAGGGTGTCATCCCGGTTCTTTGGCTCCTTGCTTGGAAAAATCACAAGCAGGGCCAGCAAACAGAGATGACAGACGCTTTGCACTCTTGCACAAGCAGCTCTTACTGCAGGCTTTTTAGCGTAGAAAGCGAACGTGCATTTCCTGAGGGAAACGGGTGGGTCTCAGCCAGTGGAGAAGACCCAGGGGGTTTTACTACACTTCTATTATGTCTACACCTTATGATATGCTAAACGGTGGGCAGAATGGTCATTATTTTCCTGGGAAAAGGGTGGGGAGCTCTTAGAGCTTCCCACTTTATCCTTATGGGGTAACTTCCAGGGGTTGCCATGACATTTATAAACTGCCATGACACTGGGGAGTGTGATTTTTACTATGTTAATACATGCTAATGTGTGTTAATGTATGCTAATGTGTGTTAATGTATGCTAATGTGTGTTAATGTGTGCTAATATATGTTAATGTGTGCTAATATATGTTGATGTATGCTAATATGTGTTGATGTATGCTAATATGTGTTGATGTATGCTAATATATGTTAATGTATGCTAATATATGTTAATGTATGCTAATATATGTTAATGTATGCTAATATGTGTTGATGGTGGAAAGGTTACCTTTGGACATGAGCTCCTAGTTTCTGTGCATACACCTGGCCAGGAAAAGTCCCTAACCTGCTGAAAGTTCCTGCTATTGCGGGTTTGGTTCTAAATGCTCAGTGGCCTCTTCCTTTTGGCCCCGTCCTCTCTTTTCCTGTGATTGGCTCTGCCCCATGCACCTGTCCCTAACACTTGTATTGTGTTTTGGGACAGTAATCTGGGTATCTATTTCCCTCCTTCACTTCCTAACGACATTGAACAGACTTAACCGTCATCTTACATCCTCACTGATCTTGGTTACAGACGCTAGTGAGAACGCCTGTGCCAGACACGTGCTACGAAGATGAAATGAGAAAATATTTGTAAAATGCCTACAGCGATGCCTGACACGTTAGGCAATGCTTAATGCTGGCCGATATTATACCAGTGTGTGTAACGAGAGCACGTGGAAGGAACAGAGTGTCAACCAGAGTTGGAGGTGGCAGGGAGGCGAAGGAAGCGTTCCACGCTGTCAAAGGCTGGTTTTGTTTCGTGTTGCTTTGATCTTTAGCTGTGTATTAACAGTTACCAAATTACTATTGGAATTCCTATAAAATGCACCTGCAAAGCTAAAGCCTTCCAGTTCCAATCCCAACTTTTGTGTTCAAACAATAGTTTCATAATATGGTTTATGCCAAATCAAGGGTTCTTAGGAAGGCAACTATCAGTGTCCAGATTAGCACGGAATACGTAGTCTTATCATAGCCATGGGATAGATTAAAAAAATAGAGGAACAATAGAAGAGGATATTGAGAATGACTGAAGAGTTCACAGAAAAACATTCTGTATTAGACGGATGGCTCAAAACAGAGAACTCCCCCGACTAATGCTTTCAACGCCTTTGAATATTTCCCCCGCAAAAGAATCGGTCCCAGTGGTGTGTATAACACACGCACCGACACACCGATTCTCAAAGTTGACAAAACACACGATTCCCAGTCCAGCTGGAATCCCTTGCACAAGGAGGGCAAGCAGGAGCAGATCAAAGGCAAATCATGTGAGTGACCCCAGCTGCAAACCCACTGCGATGTGTCACAGTTAACAGTCGACTGAGTGAAACATGCTACAGTGACAAACATCGTATGTTCCGTCCCAGTGCAGGCAAGCTTGGTTTCCTTGCCCTTCACAGGCACTGCGTTCTGCAGAAATGGAAGGTTTGTCACAACCCTGTGTCCAGCGAGTCTGCTGGCATCATTTTTCCAACAGCACTTGCTCCCTTGGTGTCTCTGTGTCACATTTTGGTAATTCAGACTTTTTTATGATTATATCTGTTATGGTGAACTGTGATCAGGGATCTTTGCTGTTACTATTGTAACAGTTCTGTGGTGCCACAAACTGTCCCTTTAAAAGACAACAAAGGTAACTGATAAATGTTGTGTGTGCTGTGATTGCTCCACCACCTCTGTTCCCCCGTCTCTCTCCCCATCTGGCCTCCGTATCCCGAGATACAACAATATTGAAGGTAGACCGATTACTGACTCTGCAATGCCGTCTAAGTGTTCAAGCAGAAGGAAGAGTTGCACGTCCATGACTTTAAACCAAAAGCTATAAAAATGATTAACTTGAGAGAGAAAGGCATGTCGAAAGCCTAGGCAGGCCAAAAGCTAGGCCTTTGCACCAGTTACCCAAGTTGTGAATACAAAGGAGAAGTTCTTGAAGGAAACTAACAATGCTACTCCAAGGAACACAGGAATGGTAAGGAAGCCAAACAGCTGTATTGCTGATATGGAGAAAGTTTTAGCGATCCGGATACATCAAACCAGCCACAATATTCTCTTAAGCCAAAGCTTAATCCAGACCAAAGCCCTAACTCTCTTCAATTTTATGAAGCCTAACAGAGATGAGGGGGCTGAAGAAGAAAAGCTGGAAGCCAATAGAAGTTGGTTCAGGGGTTTAAGGAAAGAAGCTATCTCCGTAACTTAAAAGTGCGAGGTGAAGCAGCAAGTGTTGATGTAGAAGCTGCAGCAACATATCCAGAGACTCCAGCTAAGATAATTGATGCAGGTGTCTACACTAAACAGCAGGTTTTCAATGTAAATTGAACAGCCTTCTATCGGAAGAAGATGCCAACTAGGACTTTCATAGCTAGAGAAGAGAAGTCAATGCCTGACTTCAAAGCTTCAAATGACAGGCTGATTCTCTCGTTAGGGACTAATGCAGCTGGTGACTTAAAGTTGAAGCCAGTGCTCATGTACCTTTCCAAAATCCTAGGGCCCTTAAGAATTACACTATGGCCGGGCGCGGTGGCTCACGCCTGTAATCCTAGCACTCTGGGAGGCTGAGGCGGGAGGATCGCTTGAGGTCAGGAGTTTGAGACCAGCCTGGGCAAGAGCGAGACCCTGTCTCTACTAAACATAGAAAGAAATTATACGGAGAGCTAAAAATATATATAGAAAAATTAGCTGGGCATGGTGGTGCATGCCTGTAGTCCCAGCTACCCGGGAGGCTGAGGCAGGAGGATCGCTTGAGCCCAGGAGTTTGAGGTTGCTGTGAGCGAGGCTGATGCCACGGCACTCTAGCCCAGGCAGCAGAGTGAGACTCTGTCTCAAAAAAAAAAAAAAAAAAAAAGAAGTGGAGCCTAAAGATGGGACTGATTACTAGAATCTCACACTAAAACTTAAACCAAGGAGGAGTTGCTTCTTACAAATGCGCAAACAAAGGAGATGAGATGGAATCCACTCCTGGTGAGGATTCTGTGAACGTTGCTGAAATGGCTGCGAAGCATTTAGAATATCGCACAAACTTAGTTGGTAAAGCAGTGGCAGAGTTTGAGAGGATTGACTCTGATTTTGAAAGTTCCACCATGGAACTAAAAGATCTAGACATGGCTGGAACTCAAAGCACCAGAACAGTTTCAGAAATGAGGGGTCTCTTGTCTAGAAACGTCCAGTGATAAGACCGCTCGCCACGTTTCACCATACATAGTCTTGTTTGAAGCCTTTCCCATCAACATCTGCCGTGCCAGCACTTCTGTGTACCAACGTGTCCTCCCCAACTTGTAAAACTTGCCCCAAACCCCAGATCAGCAGGAAAAATTTGAGCTGTGCCTCTTGTCTCCTTCTCTGTCGACCTCACAATAAAGCTTTCCTTTTCTCAAAGCTCAGTGGTCTGATATCAGCTCCCCTGTTCACCAGGCAGTAAGTCCATTGCTCAAGCCCATGGCCACTCCAACTCCATGGTGCCATGTTTTCGGTTTACCTCCACATCAAGCATGTACCACACCACCTAGCACACAGCAAACTCTCAACCAATTTCCATAAATCAAATGAATAGTTATAAAAGTTGTGCAAGAGACACGTCTAGATAAATTTTCCAACATCACAATTTTACGGATATAACATTTTATTGTTGGACAAAGGGATAGCAGCACAAACTCACTAAGTATATAAGAAAAATAACTCACTCTGATACTTAAATATAGTTGTCTGAGTCGATTTCATTCCCCTTGTTTTGTACTCCATTATTTTTTACATTCTATTTCTTTTACTTTCTTTTGTCAACACAGATTTTAAAAATGACAACGGGAATGGTATTGCCTCATGCGATAGTTTTTGTAGAACTTATTATTAAATGACTTCCAAGAAAGCATTACCTTACTACCTTCAGGGAGGAAGGTGTCTAAACTCCTAACAAGAAGATGAATTTGACCCTTGTTCGTTTCTGCCCAGATCATGAAGAATGAGTTCTCCAGCAAATCAGCAAGGTGTGGACTTGATAGTTTTTGCTGAAACAAGCATCATTTTAGTGTTAACCACAGCCAGATCTCTTTCATCATGGTAAACTAGGCCTTTACTTGGATTCATACTTCAAGTAGGAATGAATGTTTGTGCCTTTTTAGGTCCTAGCATTGTGAAGAGGTTCATGAACTAAAGTAAAATAATTCCAGCTGCTGGTACCCAATTTTGGAAATGAAACAAAAAGAAGTATAATTTGAGCAGAAATGAAATGGTCATATAACAGCCCCAAATCCAAAATGTATGCCAAAATAACTTCTCAGTAGTTCATAAAACATTACCAAAGGGCTTTCTTGCAATCATTGGTCATACAGCCATGGAGATAAAGTCATCCTTAGATAGGTAAGACCAATGTTGTAAAGACCAATGTTGTAGTCCTATTCGAACGCAAACTGAGTTTTAGGGAATCATCTTAGGCTTAATGAATTACTTCCAAGCCATTTGCCAATATATTTTGTGAAAATCTTGCAATTGTAATTGATGAGTAGAATATGGGCAGTCTGCTGGTTGGATTTTTTCCAAAAGGTTCATGTTCGTATAGAGAAAGATCCCCAAGGACATTTTTGGTTGTACTCTTGTAACGCAGCACGGCTTGGGAGTTGGGGAAATAGATGGTTTACTGAATTGGGGCTGTGGCTATTTGTTTCCCGATTCAATTTCCTCCCCTTCTCTGGGGAAATCAGAGGACCTAGTACATTGTTCCTTTCATTGGTGAATATGTTTGTGACACAGTAAATGAGTAATGACAAAGGTGCCTGTCATTTCTGTTGACCACTTTATAATACCAGGAAGGATTCTATGCAATGTAAATGAAACCCAAAATAAAGCTTATTTAAAAAATTAAATCATACAGTTATGGACAATATCAAGGGCTATAAGTGATATTTAAGGAGATATTTCAAACTCGTAAGTCAATGAGAAACTATTGTGCTGTTCAATTTTCTTTAGACCATTTTTCATTCTTTGAAACGGTTTTATTTATTAGTTACTTTTCTGTTGTTTCTCCTCCTCTTCCCCTCTCCCACTCATATCAGCTCCAAGAGAACAGGGACTTTGTCCTTTTATCTGCTATACCCTATACACAGTTGAGGTTTCCAGTTAGTGTCTATTGAATTAATGAATTTAATAGAATTAAACAGCTATTGATTAACATCACAAAGAAGATATCTTGACAATTAAACTATTTCATACAACAAAGCTATCAGGGGTTAAACAGACTGCCCCGAAAAGATACACCCATATCCTAATCTCTAATACCTGTGACTGTCACCTTATTTGGAAATAGGTCTTTGTAAATATAATTACTTTAGGGATCTCAGGATGAGACAGATCATCCTGCATTTAAGAAGGGCCCTAAATCCAATGACTGGTATTCTTATAAGGAAAGAACAGAGGGTTTGAGACACAGAGCCATATGGGAGAAGGCCATATGGAAATTGAGGCAGAGATTGAAGTGATGCGTCTACAAGCCAAGGAGCATCAAGGATTCCTGACAGCCACTAGACGCTGGGAGAAAGATACAGGATGGATTCTCCTTAGAGCCTCCAGAAGGAACTCACTTTGCCAACGACTGGATCTTGGAATTCTGACCTCCAGAACTGGGAGAAAATAAATTTCTGTTTTTGTTTTAAGCCACCCAGTTTGTGGTGATTTGTTGCACGCACCCTAGGAAACTAATACAAGAGCAAACTAAAATCACCGTTAGTTAACTTATTCTTTCTTACAATGGCAGAAAAGGAAAGAAAAACAAGATGGTAACTGGCCGTTCATCGGTGTGTGATGGAAAGGGACGACATCACAAGCTTTCACTCGTAACATTTTCGAATGAACAGTAATGAAAAATCGCAAGGCAGTGGTTATGCAGTTTGGTTAGGTGACATCTGGGAGAAGCAGCATGACCTGGTGACACTGGACATCTGCATTCAAATCTGAGACCCACCACTTACCAGCTACGCGACCTCCAACAAGTTAGTTGACTTAACTGGAAGGTGAGGGTCCTAGCAGTACCTACCTCCTAAGGCTGTTGGGGGGATTAATGCAATTAATGCAATTAATGCAATTAATGCAACACTTCAGCAGTGCCTGAAACAAATTGCTCAGGAGGTGCTAGAGATTAATCGCAGACTTCTTGATCAGAGTGGAAGAGACACAAGTTACGCAAACAGAGCACGGGATTGATTAATATCGGTTGAAGATGGCATGAAGGCGACACCAAGAAACATGCTCCTGACTTTAAACACTTTCCAAACCGAAACCACACGTTTAAAATCCCGTAGCTTAGGATCCCTTCCCCCTTTATTTCTCCCATTCTCTCGCTAGCATTTCTTTCTGTCTGACTGAAAAGCGTTTCCTCTCCTGTTTTTATTCCCGTCTCTGCTCTGCATCCTAACGCTCTTGGGAAGAGGAAGGAATGGGAGAAGGACAGTGTAGAAACCGCAGTTCGCATCTCTCTTCCACGCTAACAGCAGAGATCAGGAATGTTCAGTTTCGAGGTTGAAGGCACATTAACAAGCATCTGGTTTAAGTCCCTTGCTTACAGATGTCCAGAAAATATATGGAACTCATCCAAGATTACTAGCCTGTGTGAGGGCGAAGAACTCGGGCATCTTATGAACTAGTAGATACTTACACATTAGCATGAGTCTGGCATGGAACAGATAAACAAAGGAATGATTGATAAGCTAGTTGATGGTATCATCTTATGTAGGAAAGATGAGCCTTAATTTTGCCGGGACCCCCTCACCAGAATCTATGCAAATAGTAAAGATGATTTTATAGACCTAGAGCCACCTAGAGTAACAAAGGTATTATAATGTTTCTTCTCTCTCTTTTTACTGTTTTTTAAGATTTCTCTCACAGAGATCTAACAATCCCATCACTAGGCATCTACCCAAAGGAAAAAACGACATTCTTTAAAAAAGCCATCTGCACTTGAATGTTTATAGCAGCACAATTCACAATTGCAAAGGTGTGGACACAACCCAAGCGCCCATCAATACATGAGTGGATTAATAAAATGTGGTCTATGTATACCATGGAGTTCTACTCAGCCACAAAAAACAATGGTGATCTAACACCTCTTGCATTATCCTGGATAGAGCTGGAGCCCATTCTACTAAGTGAAGTATCCCCAGAATGGAAAAACAAGCACATGTACTCACCATCAAATTGGTATTAACTGATCAACACTTACGTGCACATACGGTAGTAACATCCATCGGGTGTCGGGCAGGTGGGAGGAGGGGACGGGCATATTCACACCTAATGGGTGCGGTGTGCACCATCTGGGGGATGGACATGCTTGAAGCTCTGACTTGGCGGGTCAAAGGCAGTGTATGAAACCTAAACATTTGCACCCCCATAATATGCAGAAATAAAATGAAAAGAAAGAAAAAAAGAGATTTCTCTCACAGAGGTGTTAATGGGATATCAGCTATTCCCAGAGATGCCAGAGCCTCTTTTTATTCCATCTGCAAGACAGATGTTGTCATCTCTTCTTTCGTTCACAGGGAATCAGTCTGTATCTGTATCCCAGAAAGTGAATTTGGGAGGTTGGAGGGTATGGGAGGCGGTAGGAAAGTCAGCCAAAATGAGCAATTTCAGCTCATTTGATTTTTTTTTTTTTTCCTGTATAAATGTGGTGGCCAAGACCTCAACAGCCCTGGCTCTCCCTCCAGTTTTTCCATCACTTCTCTCTGCCTAAAGCTGTGACCCAAGAGCATCACTCACAGAGTTGTTTATCATCAAGCGTTTAATATCCCGTAGGGGAGCTCTGATCCTGGGCCCTCCCGAAAGGATGTTGGGGAACATGAGGAAAGTTTACCACGTTAAGTTTAAAATGCACAGTTCTATTCCTTGCCATCTCATCCGGCATTTGCTTCATTGCAAAATTACTTTAGACACATCACTAGTTTTTAACAGTACCCTATAAATAGATTCCTTTTACCCAACGATTCAAATTGGGTGGGTAGGGAAAAGATTAGGCATCTATGTTAAAAAAAAAAAAAAAAAAAAAGATTTTTACTTAAAATACACGAACACCAAAGGATTGTCTCTTAATGTTTTATTCCTTTTAATTTACTGGAAAGAGGAAAACGAGTTGACTTGGAACCAGTGGGAGTTCTGGATCCAGATATCAGAAATGGGAGAAGGTTGCTGAGAGGAGAAGAGTCATGAAGAAGCATTAGGATATCACAGTGAATTACTTGTAGAATTAAGATGATTTTCATTGTATCAAGAGCCACTTGATGGCCCACGCTGATTTGATTTGTCAATATTCTGCCTTCACTCTTTAATCTAAGACATTGCATGGGGTTTTTTGTTTTGATTTTTGGTTTTTGTTTTAATTTAGAGAGAGAAGAGAATTGGAATCCAAGTAGTGTGCAGGTCACAGACTTTAACATGGTTCCCAAAGAGAGTTCTCCCTACACCTACGTTGCCTGGCCAAAAGAGATGAAAAGTAAGACTTTAACATAATTCTTACTGCCCCATTCTTTGTCCCTCATCCAGCTCTTAGGCTTGGGTTTCCCTTCCTTTGTGAGTAGAACTTTATAATCAGTAGAAGGTGTGCTTTGAAAACATTTTCTTCAGTTGTTAATGACGGGCTTCGTGTTGCCATGAACGTTCTCCTACTCAGCTCTAGTTTAAACCAAGGATGAGTATTTGTGGGTTTCTGGTCAGAAAAGGTGTTCCTTTTGTGACCATTGGACAGTTTGCTCTTGGTGAAGTTTATCTGTCTCCTCTTTAGCAATAGAAGCTCACAAAAGAGAGCTTGTCTCCAATTTTAACATCTTCTCTAATTGTTCCTTTTTTAAATGTTTGCCCCACCTCGGTCTCCTACTGAGAGTTAATTGATTTTCTACCAAGAGTTACTTTTTCCCCTTCTGTCCTTATTATTCACCTCTTGAGCAGCTCTTTGAAATTATAAGCCTGCAGAAAAAAACTAACAGAGAACAAATGTTCTTCTTAAAACAAAGACTAAGCCCTAAACCTAAAAAGAATAATAACAGTTATTACAGATTAGTTTGTGCTGCTTTGCTCAAAGAACTGGTGTGGAACATTTCTGCATTGCAGGCTAAACTTCATAATATACCTCGACTTCCTACAACAGTGTGGCCGTGTTGTTTATTTGCTTGTAGCTCTGATTAGTACAAGGGGGATTTATGTAACCAAAGCGTTTGTACCCTGGTAATATTCTGAAATAAAAAAAAAAAATGTAAACTTTGAGAGTGCTATGGTTCTAATTTACAGAACTGTTTCTTCATTTCAGAGTGGCTTTAATAGAATACTTAACTAGTCGGTTATTACAAAAAGATTGTATATAATATGAATATCTTAAATGAAGTCCATTTAAGAGGTTAATCATGTCTCGAAACATCTGTGACAGGTAAAACTTGAGAAAGTCACTTAACTTCTTAGACCCTCAGTTCTTTTCTGTAAAATGAAGGCCTTCGAGTAGCTTCTCTCCAAGATTTCTTCCAACTTTAAAAGTCTGTTGGATCAGAGCGTTTCTTCCCCAGGATTTCTGAGTTCTAGAAAAGCATCCAAGCTCAAGAGTTAGAATCCTAAACTAAGTTTTGTTTTTTAAGTTCCGACTCCCCTAACCATCCCTTTTTATCTAAGTGAGAATACATTCTCAGGCATGTCTGAGATGCCAAGCAAGCTTGAAATATAAACTGCTGTCACTAATGTACACATTCTGCATATACTGCTTGCTTTGCTTAACTCAAGCTTCCAAATACTAAGCAGATAACACCACTAATCTGAAGATAAGAGGAGGAAAGACAAGTAGATGTTGTCAAGAGAAGAAAATACTTCAAAACCAGACCGACTATGCATCAAAACATGCACTATTACAGAAAATAAATCAAAGAGCATAAAAGGAAAAAAGCTACTGCATAAATAACTTGCTTCCAAAAATTTTATCTATAAAATTAAAATAATTTGACCACGATTTTAGAAGCAGAAGAAAAAAATCCTCCTCTGAAGTAAAAATAACTTTTTTCCCTACCTACAAGATTAAAATAGTAACAAAATGCAACTACATGAATGGAACATTTTGCCCGTGTAGCTGCAACCTTTTTTAAAAAAGAAAATAATTTTATTGCAAGTGACAAGAGAAACCTTAAAAGCATTCCTGCTGATTAACAAATATAATTTGAGGCAGAACTCTGCCTTTGGACCACAGTATCTGTCAGGACTCTCTGCTGGGTTGCTCGTTCTTTGCTGTCTATTTTCCAGCAATGTACTTAGCATGTAAACTTTATGTGGCTGCTGTTTCCCCAAACCATTTTCATAGCTCATAAAATGCTTAGGAAGTGTTTATAAAAATTGCCCAAAGAAATCGAGCCACAAAGAACTTGAGCTTCATGGATCTCAGTGGTCCAGCTTTCATTTAGTTTTAAAGGAAGGAATTTTTTTTTCATCGTAAATGCACTGGTAACATCTGTATTTTAGGTTCTCTTGGAAGAATAAATAAGAAGCAGTTCTGCCCAATATGTATTATTTGGCCCTCACTCTGAAATATGTGATGCTCCAATTACTCTTCTCATGAAATCATATGCACAGAAGAATCCTCCCTCTTCCCCTACCTTCACCCTCCTTTCGTTGGTCACTTCCAGTTATCTGACTGTGGTGGAAAGTCATAATGTCAAAAACAGCATAAGAACATCTGCCAAGAATCCCTTTGGAATCCATTGCATGCACTGTCAAAATCAAAGTGTGCTCTTAAATTTGAAGTCCAATGCTTACGAGGGCTGACCCTTAGCCCTTTAACATTTGAATATTTTTTTCCATATACGCTGCTAGGGGATGCATGGCCAGAAAAGCATCTCAAACAAGACCTCAGTTTATAGCTGTCTGGAGAATCACTGAACGGAGCCGCAGCAAACATCGTAAGTATCAGGTTGCCTGTTCTATTTGGTTTCGGTGTTTTACAGGATAAAGGGTGGTACTAGACAATTTGAGTTTAATTGAATGTACAATCCTGGCTCTGAAGTGCTGGGATGGAGCCCTACACTTGAGCCTTATGCTGAACTTCGTGTAATATATTAATAACTGTCAGTAGTGCAGCCCAATAAATACACAATATATTAGCTGCGTGTGAGAAAGAGTTCTGTAACACAAACTCTGTAGAGGAAGCTGTCAGACCACCTCTAGCAGCTTTCTCATCCTTGAAGGTCACATCCGTTACAAAGGTTCCATAGGAAAGTTAATATCCGGTCTTCCCTTTTGAATGATTTATTGAATCAACCTATTACAATGCATACATTGTCCTTTAGCCACACGAGGTCAGCCATTTGGGAAGACAATGAAAAACAGTCTGAAAAGATCCTCAATATGCAGAGAAATGCTACAATTTTTGCTTGACAATTCAAAAGTTGTTTGTAGCACATGGATTTCTACGAAAATGTACTTATAACCTTCCTATTTCACTTACCTAACCCAAGGGAAAATTCTAACGGGGATCATTGTCACAGTTATTTGCCATGAAAGAAGAATAAACCCTGTCAACATATAGGAGGCTTCTTCCTTTTAAACTGATGCACTTGCAGAACTAAACAGTTAGAGGAGGGTGAGGTGTTGGAGCCCAGGGCTGTAAGTTCCTACTGCCTGCTGTCAACGTGAGGTTACCTACAGACTTGTTGCCTGTATGGCAAAGAGGCTCATGACCACATGTCTGTTGGAATTTGCCATACGGGCAAAAAAATTTCAAAAGCTTGTCAAGCATGTGGTGTATTTTCAGTCTCCTGCGGAAAGGTGAGTCTAGTCTGCTCCACACTACCAAGTCCTCAAAACTCTGACAATTGTAACACTATGAATTACCATTTAAAGTAAAGATAATTTACTTTTAAATACAGTTATGGTAGCTAGAGCAGTTAGATGTGAAATGTTAAACCTTATGGATAGGTCTCCTTGGTTACAAAGAGAAAAGAAGAATGAATTCAATCTGTGATATGAAAAACATAATTTGACTAATGGAATACATTCATGATAAATTGTCCCAGTGTTGAGCTCTATCATAACTTACTTAACAAGAGATTCTGCAGCCCTCCTAAGTCACACACAGATAAAAAATGGGCCAAAAGCTAGCAACATTTTTCCAACTGTTTCATTCAGAAATAAGAAGTAATTGCAAAAACACAATGCAAATCAAAACTCACCTTTTAAGGAGTTTCTCCCATTCTAGACTTGGTTATCATTGCCTAAATCAAGACAGGACACTTAAAACCAAGCCTGTTCTCAAAAAGAGCCATCAGCAGTAGTGACGCTAAGCTCATTGTCCTTGTCATTACTTTGACCTACAGAATCAGGCACAGAACAACTGAGCAAGTGCTGAGATGAGACCTACTGGGCACACTCCACCTCAAAGGTTAGGAAATATTTTACCGAACAGGAAGAAGCTGAATATTTGTCTTATATTTCCAGAAAAGAAGAGGGCTCTGGGGTAACCTGCAGTGACCATATTAGCTTACAAAGCATTCTGAGCCTTCACACCATGATGCCAATGGGAATGAAAAGAAAAAGAAATAAATACTGGGTGTAGGCCAGTTCACAAGGATCCAGATGGTTCTGGAAGAAGTGGTAAGGCACAGGAACTTTCAAGGAGAATTGTCCCCCAACCAATCAGAGCACGTCCTATCTCATTTGTTGTACTAAGGAACACCAGCTGACAGCTTAAATGGTTTCTAGAATATTCTCAACTCTTTGCTCACTAGAATAACTTCATGGCACCGAAGACATTTAGAATTATATAGCAGTAACCTTGGCTGACCCAGCTTGCTTACCAAAACCATCTCCATAGTTGATTGTTTTCTCCCCATAGAACCAGACTGATTGTCAATAGGATCTGTCTTTCCATAGCAAGATGGCTGCCTGGACAGTGAAGAGTGACAGAAGAGTAAGAAGCGGGATGAAGATCCAGGCTCAGGAAGGAAACTCATAAAATATAGGATTTTCCATTCTATTTGAGGTTCAGGGCCAGACATTAATGTTACAGGAACTATGGCAAGAGGTAAGGTAATCACGTGGACTACAGAGAGAGAATCAAGATATATTTTTGTCTGCTTTGTCAAAGAGCAGATGGCAATAAGAGGATGGTTTTATTTCTGGATTCTTGGTTCAGATCCATAGGTGTATGTCTCTGTTCCTGTGACAGTACCATGCTGTTTTGGTTAATATAGCCTTGTAGTATAGCTTGAAGTCTGGTAAAGTGATGCCTCCCAATTTGCTGTTATTGCTTAAGCTTGCTTTGTCTATTTGGGACCCTTTCTGGTGCCATACAGAGCATAGAACTATTTTCCTAGATCTGTGAAAAATGAATGACATTGGTATTTTAATAGGGATTGCATTGAATCTGTAGATCACTTTGGGTAGTATAGACATTTTGACAATATTGATTCTGCCGATCCAAGAGCATGACCTGTTTTTCCATCTGGTTGCATTCTCTGCAATATCCTTCCTCAGTGTTTCATAGTTCTCCCTGTAGAGGTCTTTCACCTCCTTAGTTAAATATATTCCTAGGTATTTTATTTTATTTTTTTTTTGTAGCTATTATGAAAGGTATTGAGTCTTTGATTTGATTCTCAGCCTGACTATTGGTGGCATATATGAACACTACTGATTTGTGTATATTGATTTTGTAACCTAAGACTTTGTTGAATTTATTTATCAATTCCAGGAGTCTCTTGGGGGAATCTTTGGGGTTTTCTAGACATAAGATAATATTGTCAGAAAAGAGTGATAATTTGACTTCTTCTTTCCCCATTTGGATACCCTTGATTTCCTTCTCTTGTCTGATTGCTCTGGCTAGGACTTCCAGCACTATGTTGAATAGAAGTGGTGATACAAAGAAACCTTGTCTGGTTCCAGTTCTAAGCAGGAATGATTTAAATTTTTCCCTATTCACTATGATGTTGCCTGTGGGTTTGTCATATATGGCTTTTATAATTTTGAGGTAAGTCCCATCTATGCCTATTTTGTTAAGCATTCTTATCATAAAAGGGTGCCAAATTTTGTCAAATGCTTTTTATGTGTCTATTGAGAGGATCATATGGTCTTTGTTTTTGCTTCTATTGATGTAGTGAATTACATTCATAGAGTTGCGTTTGTTGAACCATCCTTGAATCTCTGGGATGAATTCCACTTGGTCATGGTGGATTATTTTTTTGATGTGTGGCTAACTTCAGATTGTGAGGATTTTATTGAGAATTTTTTGCATCTATATTAATAAGGAATATTTGTCTGTAGTTTTCTTTTTTTGTTGTGTCCTTTCCCAACTTTGGTATCAAGGTGATATTGGCTTCATAAAATGAGTTGGAGAGGGTTCCTCCATGTCTGTGTTATGGAGTAACTTCTGCAGTATAGGTACCAGTTCTTTGTAGGTCTGGTAAAATTCAGAGGCAGGGTGTTTGCTTGCAAGCAACAGAAATTGAATCTAGCTAATTTATACACAGGGGGAGCTTAATGCAAGGATGTTAGGAGCTTATAGGTGCAAAAGGAAGGCTGGTGAGTCAGGGTTATTGAACAATAGGACTCCAGGACTTAACTGACAGGGTACTGCTGCAGGGATGAATTAGTTCTGATGAACCAAAAGATCTACACAGTTCTTATCATTTAAGGAAACAGACTTGGCATTTGTGTTGTCATCCTCTCAGGCCAGCTTCTGAATATGACCCTGATATCAGCAGCTCACAAGAGGCATAGTGTCACGTTAGAGGAACAGTCCATATATTATTTATATGTCCAGCAGTTACTTTATCCTGCTATTTTGCTTACAAGGTGGAATAGTTCTAAGGGCATTCATGTGATTTATGCTTTCAGCATTCAGCCCAATGGATGGTGTTGCCTTCAATATTCATCTCTGAGTATTGAGTAGTTAATTTCCTAGCACACCTGATATTATTATTTAGTCATTTCCTGCCCAATATGTTTGTTTTATAAATAAATGCTTAGAACAGTGTGTACCTCAAAAAAAAAAAAAAAAGAAAAAAGAAAAGAAAATCAAGATACAAACAAGCCCATGTAGATGGCCAATATAGAAATGGAAAGGGGGTGCTAGAAAGTGAAAGCCACATTTTCTCATACATAAAATATAGGATACAAATAAGGATTTATTTAATTGAATAATTATAACTCAGATTTTTTTTCTTCTCCTAGTTTTATGATTATCGTTTTTCCATTTGCTTTTTTCTGTCCTTCAGAAACATCTGTCTTTTTGATTTCTACCCTCCATTTTTATTGATTTTCTATCTCATTGTTTTCATCTTCATTCTACAATCCTATCTTCTTCATTCTATAAGAACTTCATTCCAGATAACACTGTTTCTAATACTGGAATTCCTAGAATTACACAGCATTATGTATTTGACATTATTTCCCATTATTAGAATAACATCAGAAATAATAAGGTGCAATTACAAGTTTTTCCTTTCACAATACATTGTCCTTTTTGGACTAACGAAGTAAAAAGCAATGTTGGTGTATGAATGATAATAACTTTAATGTCTTCCCTGGTCAACATGATTTCCTATTTCCCTTCGTTGGTTCCTGAGGAATATCTCTTGTACCCTGGGTGTTCCCAGAGGAGCTGTCAATCACATGCTCACCCCTCCATTTGCCAAAGGAGTGGGCACATGATCAAGTACGATCGGATCATAACACAACATCCTTCTGTCCCAGTGATGGGGTCAGTACAGACTCAAGGCCTAAGTTTGGCCAATAGGAATCCTCTCAGTGATTCCTTAGCTGCAGCTATGGTAAGACTCTTCTATTTGGATCACATGCTATAATGATCCAGTACATTTTTTGCTACATAATCAGCCTGTTCATGTAGAAGCAGCTAACACAGATGTATAAGCAGTGAGAAGCAGAACCAAGAGATAACGACAGAGCTCAAGCTATGAAAACCTCATCTGAGCCCAGATTCCATCTTTGACCTGCCAGTTACACTAACCAATAAACACTGTTCTTTCCGTCAGCTGCTTAAATTGGGTTCCAGTCACTCACAACTGAAAGAGCCCTGGGGTGTATAAATGTCAAACACTGTTAACAGGAACACAGCGGATACTAATGCAAAGCCTCCTCAGCTTAGTGGTAAATGACTAATGTACGCTGGTCACATTTTCCAGGAATCGTTCATGCCCTGTGCCAGCATTGCTATACACGCTCGGGCAGGCTGGTGAACATATCCGTTACTATGGTTTACAGAAGAATTTCCAGGTCACTGATTTCTTACTTTTCTGCTCATTTAAACAGGGTTCTGGATCATGGATTTTGGATCTAGGATGATGCATATCTTCTTCATTCCGGGAGGTTGGATTTGACATGGATAAATGGTAAAAACCATATTGTGCCGAAGCCGAGGGTAAAACCTTATGGTCACACATAAGAGGCATCTATTTCTATATTTGCCACCAAAAGAGAGGAGGCTCTTTGAGTTCATATTCAATATTAAAGTTGTTACCAGGTTGGGCATCCCATGCTATAGCTTTGTAATCTTTGTGAGCTTTGTAATCCTTTCACTTAAAAATTTAGTGGAATTAATTTACATGCAGAAATGCTTAGAAGTTTTGTTTAAGAACTACTCACAAATTCCATGAATTATTCAAGGAATGACCCAAAAGCATAGGGTGATGACTTCAGAAGATTTGGCATCTCATTGCTCTTTCTTCAATTTTTTTTTTTTTTTTGCATCAAATGACTCAAGAAGGGCTTCCTGAAATTATTTTGTGAGTTTGTCGCTGTTTTGTGAGTTCATGTTCTGTCGATTCCATTATCTATTTCCGCATCATAAATGTAGAAGCAAATGTAAAATTTTATAAAGCAATGTCTGCAAAAGATAATGAAGATTTTTAGGGACAGTTGACTTTCCAAACTGAAGGTGATTTAGTTTGGAAACTATGCGAGTGAGAGATTAGTGTCTAGCCCTCTGCAATAATATCATTGATGATCATCTGTAACAAACCTGCACAGTGTGAAATTTTTCAAAGCTCTCCTCTCATAAAGAAAAGCAAGAATTATGTTTTCTTTCCTCAGGAATATGGGTGCAACTCTAATGCTCTTGTTTACAGTGCTTTTGTAGTCTAAACAAAATGTTTATTGCATTAGACCATAATCCTGGGCCACAATGACCATGAAATCCACACTGAGTTGAAAATATCCTGTTTATCTGTCTAAGCCATTTGTAATTTGTGTTCCTTTAGAACACAAACTTTCAAGGGAAACTCGTACAAAATACCTGGATCCAGTAGGGATGGCACTGAGTTTCCCAAGAAAGTCCTCATTCTCTCAGAAAATAGCTTTGGAAAATCCTGTGTTTTTGGAAAGAGACATCACATGGTGACTTAAGTAACTTTTATGCAGGTTTTATGAGAGACCATTTTAAAAGTCGTTCGTATTCATCATGGTAAGGATAGCCAATATCTTTTGTTTTTTCCCTGCCTAGCAACCCATTTATTTCTGGTTGTAACAGCGGTCTAATTTGCCTTTTAGGAACAATCTTTCCCCTAATTCAAATAATTTTAAAATAATAAATGAGATCCCCACCACCTTTTCCCATTTCTGCCCCAACTGGGACGTAATGATCTGGATCCAATCCGTTCCAAAGCCTGGTCGTTCAATACTTCCTTAGATTCCGCGGACTATCTCTTATGCTTCCCATAATTTTTTTTCTTTTTTCTTTTTTTTAACTTAGCCAAAGAACTCCAACTGACACAATATGCAATAATCTAAATCAACTTGGATTTCATCCTGGCCATGTATGAGTACTGCCATAAATGCTAAAGTGTTCTGAACTATGTCGTGCCCATACATTTGAATGGAATAATACTCCTGAGTTTCAACGACTATTACCCGCCTGAGCGAGGTGTTGAAATACATGAACCAACCTGTAGTTCATCTGGAACATACATTTTCTGTCTTTGATCTCCTTACATGCTACAAAAAATTTTCTATTAGAAAATGCTCTTCTCATTGTTCTTACACATGGTGATACAATCTCGCTCGCAAAGGCATGTTCTTAGGCCATTATAAATATGAAATTTCGTTCAGTCAAGAGACAGTATAAGAATAAGCCTCTCATTTTACAGTACTTCATACTGTACAAGAAAATTTGGAATATATCATTTACTCTGTGGTTGAAATCACATGGATGAGAAAACCGAAACTTAACAGAGGATAAATGGATTTTCCAATAATGCAGTTGGTAAATGTCAGGACTGAGACTAGATCACAAGTTTTCTAATCCAAAGTGGGCTCCTTTATATATAGAAGATCTCACTGCAAATGTTAAACGAATGGTCTTCTTAATGTGTCATTTGAAAAATACCCCGTATATTGAAGAGTTGACACAGATATCTGAGAGATGATATATAGGCAGTAAAAATTCAAGATGCAATTGTGTGCGAGATGCATACCTTTCTGTCTGATAGACTAAATTTCTGAAGAATGCTTAAACGTATTGCTTTTAATAACCTCACAAAATCTCACAGGAACGTTGCATATTTTTGTCTATTCTGTTTCTCCGAGGTGGGATGAAAACCTCTCAGCCTGCACGCCTGAGTCTCACCAACGTACCTCACAAGAATCCTTGCAAACTCAGGGCTTATGAAGCTTATGCTGTGGGATGTGTTGATATGGCAGTGAGGCAAATAAATAAAAATAAAGCCAAGTCCCTGGAGGTTATATGCAAATGCTCAGAAACTATATTTTAATATTTATCAATACCGGTATAGACACTACGTGCTTTCTAGCTGTCTTTTGAACAGGATTTTGTACATTTCCCTCAAAGAAAACAGGCAAAGACTAACAAGCTTCTATGAACTGTCCATCTGCTAAAGCTAAAACTAGTCTGAGTTGACCCCACTCAAATTCAGAGAAACATTTTTAAAAAGTTAAGAGCACTGGAATCAAACCTCACCGGAATCCCTAAGACTCCTTGCAGACATTTCTTCTGCTTCTTTAGGGCAGTCACGCTGACAGGTACTTAGGAGATCTGCAACCCACAGCCAGAAAACACACAAAAAACTCTGGGTCTGACATAAATATGGTACATGTTTAATGTCTTCTTCCTTATTTTTAAAATTTTTTTTTTTTTGCCCTTCAAGTACTCATATTACTGCTTTTAAAATTATGTAATTAGTTTATTCCTGTATCAGTTACATATTGCTGAATAATAAAAACAAAAAGTTGGTTCTTTGAAAAGATAAATAAAATAGACATACCTCTGACTAGACTAACCAAGAGCAGAAAAGAAAAATCTCTAATAACCTCCATCAGGAACACGAAAGGAGAAATCACAACTGATGCTACAGAGATACAAGATATCACCTATGAATTCTACAAAAACCTTTATGTACACAAACTGGAAAATGTGGAGGAAATGGACAAATTTTTAGAAACACACAGCCTCCCTAGGCTCAACCAGGAAGAAATAGAATTCCTGAATAGACGAATATCAAGAACTGAAATCAAAACAGCAATAAAAAAACCTTTCCAAAAAGAAAAGCCCCGGACCAGATGGATTCACACCCGAATTTTACCACACCTACAAAGAAGAACTGGTGCCCATCCTACAAAAAATTATTCTCCAACATCAAGAAGGATGGATTCTTCCCAACACATTTTATCAAGCCAACATAACGGGGCACGACCACCAGGAATGGATAAAAGGAAAATGATTTGCAGACACCTTTGCAATTGATCCCAGCTCATTTATTTGTTGGTTGATGAGTCTATTTTCAACGCGAGGCCAGGTTAGGTACATTCTACGTGGCATAGGGTAGAGGCATGTTAACACGATTTCCATTAAATTTGAAAATCAGAAGAGTTAAGCCAAGTATTTTTAAATTATCAGTTTAAATTCAAATCCAATTCAAAATTAAATGGATACATTCTAAGATTTTCAAAAGTCTCTAAATTCACTAATACAATATGGCCACATCATTTTTTCCCCCATCAAATTAAATGCACTTCACTGTAGCGTAGACTAGAACCACTGCCAAACTTAATATTTCATTTTCTAAATTATCCCCGAATTTCTACTTTTTTGGTTAAAAAACCTTTCGTAAACCTCATCCCTTTTCTTTTTTGTCCATCATGAGGACTATTAATTGTCTTTGTTTTCAGGGCCATTTTACATACACACATATACACACTCGCACCACAAACCCATGACATTGCTCTCACTTCAATGCACCTGGGCTATTTCCTATAGGTTGAGTAGAGAGAACCCAGTATCACAATCCAATAAACAAGTCAGGTGGTCAGCTAGGCTAACTTACTAGACAAATGTCTTCTTCCTCTCTAAGCATGCAATTCAATGAAGAGCTCAGCAGTATCACTGATTGCTACACTTCATGCACCATTAGGATTCGACACAAATCACTGAAACCAACAATGTTAAATCCATGACTACCATGATTATACACTATCTTCTTCCTCACAACCAAAAAACTTGAAATATTTGGGTGCCTTTAGATATGTGGAGACATATATACATATATATAAATGCTGGCTCAATTTTCAAGACAGGAAGTTGTATTTTATGCCACATAATTTGTTTTTTAATAATGCAACATAATTTAAAACCTTTCAAATCTTCACGCTTGTAAGGAATTTAGTTCTAAAAACTATTACCAAGGAAACGTTCTGCCAGATTACTTAAGTGTCTGTTTCAAAATTTACTTACCAGTGGGACAGGTATATATGTCACAGACGCTTACATGTGGCCTGTCATTCAAAGACTTAAGCTTTTTACAAGCATTTTGATAGTGTCCTTTGTTATTACCTTGACAAATGCCTGTTATAACTCTACCCAACGTTCACTACTCAGGTTAAAAAATATTTTTATAAAGCTATTAAACTATTTATTCAGCATAAAATAGGATGACATTTTTCTCTGCTACATTAAAAAAAAATTTAAGTCTAAACCACCAGACACAAATGGAACAGTGCTCACTAAGGAGCAGCTCTGTTGGCCAATGGCAGAGTCATAAGGGAACCGTCTGGGAAAGTGCTTTGATCTCTGCTGGACAAGCCCATCATGGTTCATGCAAGATGCTTCTCCCATTATGTAGAATTAAGACTCAGGAAACTGCTCCTCCCTGTTAGTAAGGTCAGGCCACTGTGAGATTTGCTGGGAAATGAGAGCCAAGCATCCTGTGTGTTCATTCCCTGCCACACCGTGCAACTGTCCGCTTTCCAACACCCTTGGTGTGCTGCGCTTTCCTGCAGCTAGTTCCTCGCACCCTGCAAAGAGCTGCTTGAATTATGGTCACACATCTACACCCTGTTGTTCTATAAAGATGACAAAGAAACACGGTAACGTGCTATATTTGGACGGCATCCTCAGTGAGGCAAAACAGATGTCCAGAGAGGAGAACGATCAATCTGAAGCTAAAAGTGAGAGGAGAAAATTAAAATAAAAACTTCACAATAAACCGTTCACCGGGGAGTAGGCAGATGACAGACGATGACAAAGGGAGACAGCAGCTCCAGGGAGGAGACTCAAGACAGGCTCAAGAATCCTGTCGCAGAGCAAGAGAGCATTCGAAGTGTCACAAGTGCCTTGTTTTAAACAGGATCTTCTGTGGGTCCACAAAAACATCGCAGGAGGCTGAAATCCTTATGAAACCAGTCACTAGTCTCTTTGGGAAGGCAGGTCCAAAAACTAGTTAAATCTATAGTCAGCATAGATTCAAGTGCATCATTCCCAAACTCCATCCTACGGATGACATCTTTCAACCTTCTACGTAAATTTGTGCCACTGATGTATTTTGTGTATTGTGATTCTCTCTCCCTCTCTCTCTCTCTCTCTCTCTCTGGCTTTTGTTGGATAGAGAGATAGGTACATAGACAGAGGATGGAGGATAGCTCTCTTGCTATTTTTGTTTTTGGTTTAGGTTTTAAATGGCCCCCATTTAAACTATCAAAACCACAATGAGATATCACTTAACTCCAGTGAGAATGGCCTTTATCAAAAAGTCCCAAAACAATAAATGTTGGCGTGGATGCCAAGAGACAGGAACACTCATACACTGCTGGTGGGACTGCAAACTAGTGCAGCCTCTGTGGAAAACAATATGGAGATACCTTAAACAGATTCAAGTAGACCTACCATTCGATCCAGCAATCCCACTATTGGGCATCTACCCAAAAGAACAAAAGACATTCTATTACAAAGATGTCTGCATCCAAATGTTTATAGCAGCACAATTCACAATCGCAAAGATGTGGAAACAACCCAAATGCCCATCAGTACATGAGTGGATTAGTAAAATGTGGTATATGTATACCATGGAGTATTACTCAGCTATAAGAAATAACGGTGATATAGAATCTCCTTTGTTCTCCTGGAAAGAGCTGGAACCCATTCTACTAAAGTGAAGTATCCCAAGAATGGAAAAATAAGCACCACATGTACTCACCAGCAAATTGGTTTCCCTGATCATCACCTCAGGGCACATTTGGGAATAACACTGATTGGGTATAGGACAGAGGTGGGGGGTGGGGAGAGGGGATGGGGGTATAACTACATGAGTGAGATGCGCACTGTCTGGGGAATGGACACGCTTGAAGCTCTGACTCGGGGGGCGGGGGGGCATAGGCAATATACATAACCTAAACTTTTGTGCCCCCATAATAAGCTGAAATAGAAAAAAATAAAAGAATAAAAATAAATAAACTACAAGTCTCTGGAAAGCAAGACCAGGCTCTGCTCTGCAATATGCTCACGCAAGGGCTCGATTCATATGGCGGCTGCTAAGAAATACTTTTGCACTGTGTGATTAAAGATTCAAGGGTTTTAAAATTCTTTTACAAAGCATAATGGAAAATATTCACGTAACAGAATATATACAATGAGAACCAAGTGCTTTTGAATGTTTTCAGAAGGAAAATGCCAAAACCCTGCTTGGCAAAGATGCGGGCGTTTATTCTATTTCAATGGCAGTTGAACAGACACACCAGCGGCTAAAATTTAATATTTTAAAAATATTTTTAAAAATACTCAGCATCAGCAGTTTGTTTCTGTTTTTGTTAAGTTCTATATTTCGGTACTGGATAAATTATATTTCTGGGGCAAGATGAGCAGTCTGTTCTTGATTCTGCGGCATGTAATTTGCAGATTTCGTAGCACCGAATTACAGCAAGCATCTGATTCAGTTGAAGTTCAGAAAACTCTGGTTAAGGAAAGAATCCATCTGGTCTAACTCAAACTGGGTAAGAGCTTACCAGACAGAGAACCGGGGAGAGAACAGCTGCGTTGGGATATATGAAACTGTCCGGTTCTCAAAGGAAGTAAAATTCCAGGAAAAGAGGGAGGTCTAGCAAGGAACTGGGTCAAAACACTGTTCCTTTAGTTTTAGGCAAGACTGTACCGTAACTCTGACATGAACAACTCCTTTTTCTCCTCCACATCAATCCTATTGTTCTGCCATCAATATCACCCTCACTGTTTACCAAGACCAGAAACTCAAGATCACGTGCTCTAGCATCTCATATTACCTCTACCAAGAAGCTCTTGCCATCTGTAGCCTGCTTCAGTGTAAGCCCACTCGCTTCCACATTCCAAAACACAATCCATTCAGACACCCGTGAATCCTCTGAATACAACTAACACAATTTAAGAAAGACCTAGAGGACAGCCCCTCATCATCAGGAATGACTCAATAAAAGAATAAGGAAAGAGCTCATGTACACAGCTCAAAAGAACACATCGCATTTTCTTGTAGTTTCAGACAACACAGTAATTTACTTAAGCACGTCCGCTTTAAAAATTGATGCAGTCTCGAGATACGGTAGAATGTCTTTTTTGGAGAGTTGCAGGGAGCGTAAGTTTAATCAACATCGTAGAGACAACAAGCCCATCATTTCCATACTCAAAATAATGTGAAAAAGTTCCTTCTTCCCAAGGCCAATAAAGTCACTGTGCTGCATTAACTTGCACTTCTGGGCCTCTAGACGGTGGTTGTAAAATTGCAAGTGTTTGGATGAACACTTCGCAGGGCTCCAAGTTGAGTGCTTTTCACAAAAGAGAATGAGTCACACCGCTTTTACAAGGGTATCTGCCGCACGGAGCAAGCCTGAAAAACTGGAATAAAATGGTACCTCTGCCAGAAGAGTGTCCGGAGGCACATGGAAAGGCAACATATGAAACTGAGTAAGTTACACAGTGCAAATCAGAGTCAGAACCAGGATGGTTGCTATGAAATGAATAAAGTTTTCATAACCCAGGGTTCCTTGGCACGCTTCCCCCCTCTGGGTATCATACTTTGCTTTAGGATAGCTGAAAACAATAGAAACATTTTCATCAAAATATTATTCACATAGTTTCATTCTGTTTAAATACCACGTGCCCTTCTGCTTGGCTGAGTTGGAGGCTTAAATCCAAGTAGGGGACGTGATGGGGGGGAGCATCATCTATCTGTTTGGCACAGAGCAACCCAGCAAGGAAGCAGTTTTCTATTTTATATTCAATATGGGTATATTTCATACAAGGTTGGAAGCTGTGAAGGATGATTAAAACAACTGTAAAAATCCTAGAAACAAAAACTTGTTTCTTTTTATAACTAAATGATTAACGTTTGCAGAGTTGACTCAAATTAAACAATAACCCTTTCCCAAAAATACTCTTTTATACATTTTTGGTTATTTTTAGTTTCTGAATTTCCTAAATAAGCTTTCCTGAATGATAATATTTTTAACTTTATTGAGAGATTTTGCCACTATAAATGTCATGTTTTTAAATAATCAAATTGGGGTTAAAATAGGCTAAATTTAAGAAATTTATCAAATAATAAGTACTTTCCCCGTCTTTTGCTTTACATTTTCACATTTTTACTTTAAATACAAATGTTTTCCACTTATTTGACTACTACGTAATTTTCTAAAAAGAGGAAATATCTGTAGAGGTAGGTCTCTAAGAATTTTTTTAAAAAAAAAAGTTTTAACATGTTTTAAAGATGTTTTGACAAAATGTCTATTATGCTTTGGTTCAGTTTCCACATCAATCTAAAACTTCTTGTTTACACCCAACAACAATAACAAAAAGGACAATGAAAATATAGAATAAAGTGGATAGAAACATTTTTTTTAACTTGATAGAAACATTTTGATTAGGGAATATAATTGAAATGTAAATCAAGAAGACACGTTAGAGTGTCACTAATTAGAAGTTCCACTCTATGTCTTGACAGCAGCTTATCTAGTACATATTTCATGATAGCAGGTCCAGATCTGTTTTCTGAACTAACACACAAGATGGATGGTCTTTACATTAATTACTTATTGCAATAAAAGTGCAAAAAATCTGGGAAGAGATAAAGTAGATAATTCCATAACACAATTATCACTACTACAGTTTATATACCAAGTTGTAACAATTAGATCCATAACTGTCATCTGCTTAAAAATGCAAAAAGTTTGCGTAGCTATAAAAAAAATGCACCAAGTAGTATCTGAATCATGTGCTCTTTTCCCTGGGCCAAATTTAAGTCCATTGTTTTCTCATCCACCCAGTGAATAATTCATTATACAATTCTAGTAAGTGACAAAGGTAAAGATAACCATCAATCTGCTCTGACTTTTTTTTTTATTAATTGCTTTTAAAAAACCTTTGGTCCTCTATTTTTGTAACACATCACTGAGACTACATTTCCCATCAGATTGTAACTTATGTGGCTCCCAGGATGTGATGGCTGAAAAGGAACACTTTGTAAAAACTGTTTTTAACAAAATAGTCAATGCCGATTTACTGTCAACATGTATGAAAGTGAAAATATATTCCCAAAAGCAAAAGTGAACCAAAAATCGTGTTCCAGAAACCACACGAAGGCACACAGATGCTTGCTAAATCACGTTGATGATGACAAAATAGCAATCAGATTAGTTTTCTAAATCATAAGAGTTTGCACAGAAGGTCAGTTTTCCCAGGTGACTTTGCAACAACTTCAGGACATTTACCCTTGTGTTTAACTCTAATTAAAACCAGTGGACACGCTTGAGGCTCTGACTCAGGGGGATGGGCGGGACACGGACAATGTATATAACCTGAGCTTTTGTACCCCCATGAAGAGCTGAAATAAAAAAAAAAAAATTTTTTTTCAACCATAAAAAAAAAAAAAAAAAAAAAAAAGCGAGTGGAGATTCTTATGTCCCCAATACCTTACAAAGGAACCATTCAGATCCCTGATTTCCAGATTCAAATGCCAATAGCCTCTGGCAAGCAAAAAGCAAAGAATTAAAACATCTCTCCAGTGGCACTTGGGTGAGTGTCACTAAGAATTCTCTGGAAGTATGCAAAATCATGAAATGCCAAGAGAACAAATCTATCTGGCTTCAAATTTAAGGTTCACAAAGAGGATAACCGCTATGAAGAGACGCGAAAGGGAGTATTTTCTGTTTGAAATCAGAATACATTCCAGTCTTTTCCACTCATTTCAGGATTCAGGATCTTTTCAAAGAGCCAGGTGTAGTTCCTCTCCCTTCTTACCTGTGAATGTGACCATTTTTAGTCTTAAGTCCTTAATAAACACCTTTTGTCTTTCTCAAGGGCTCTTGCCTGGAAGGGCCTCAGTTAAACCTCAGGCTTAACTTGTGTACACATGTCGCATTGGGAAGCAGATTGTGGCACCAAAGTGTCTTACTTCCTACCACGTCAACGCATGGCATGCGCGGAAAGGCTTGGTTTTCCTCCATCCCTGGGTCTCAGTCTTAGAATTCAGCACCTTATGGATATTTCAAAGGACAAGTTTACCAGACAGATGGCAGGGGCTTCAGAAACTTTTAACCAGGGACCACACACACACACAAAAAAATTTGAGTTTCCATGAATCTGAAGAGAAAATACTTGCCACAATTTGAAAGGATGACCACGTACACACACACACACACACACACACACAAAAGTTGCCACTCCAAAATTGCCAAAAGTAACACACACAAAACTTGTAATATTGCCATGATTTTGGAGGGAAATAGAACTAATACGGTATTTCCCATTTACATCCCCAAGCATCCGACCACCCCATCTCATCCCTATGGGCAAAAGCTCACCTTTTTCAACCTACTTTACTTCCCATCCCACATGCCACCAGTGGCAGAGATCGGTGATGTGCTAACCCGTTATTTATACTTTTCCTGTTCCTAGATAGAAAGCTAAACTACATTTCCTAGATTTCTGCTGTTTTTCTTTTTCTTTTTTTTCACTTCTGTACAGAGGTGGTTAAGACAAGTGTGTCCTCTAGATGCCTTCTCTTCTCTTTAACTGCAAATGGATGAGACCAGGCAAAGTCCTGGCCACACAGCAGAGCTGTAGAGCCACAGTAAGGAAGGAGCTTAGGTCCCTGAGTGACTGCATGGAGTCGAGTCTCTGTGCCTATGACCTATCTTGAATTTTAACAAAAGCAAAAGGTAGATTTTTACGGTGTTAAGCTTCTTGGGTTTTGAGGTTGGTTGTTATAGCATTTGTCCTATCCTGATTAATAAACTAGGCCGGGCGCGGTGGCTCACGCCTGTAATCCTAGCTCTGGGAGGCCGAGGCGGGTGGATCGCTTGAGGTCAGGAGTTCGAGACCAGCCTGAGCAAGAGTGAGACCCCGTCTCTACTAAAAAATAGAAAGAAATTATCTGGCCAACTAAAAATATATATACAAAAAAATTAGCCGGGCATGGTGGCTCATGCCTGTAGTCCCAGCTACTGGGGAGGCTGAGGCAGTAGGATCGCTTAAGCCCAGGAGTCTGAGGTTGCTGTGAGCTAGGCTGATGCCACGGCACTCACTCCAGCCCGGGCAACAAAGTGAGACTCTGTCTCAAAAAAAAAAAATAAAATAAAAAAATAAACTAGTCTTCCTCCCCCTTCTGCTCAATTTTCTCCTCTCTTCCCCATGCATCAAAATTCTAGCCAAGGCCAAACTGAAGTGCAGACAGGAAGTGGGCCTTTGAGTAAGACGCCATGAAAATATTACCCAGGAAATGAAAAAAATAGACCCTCAGTAGTTTCATTTGTTACTTAAATACCTAAAGTATTTCACAGAACCTGAAGCAATAGCTGTTGTTAAGTGAAATCATAGTCGAGTAATCTATTACTCTTTAGGTTACAAAAAATATATATTTATTTTATCATGTGGAAGGAGCCTACCATGGCCAAGCCAGTAGGGGCTTTACGAAGTGTCTCAGCGAGAGTTATACTTTGCATCTTCCTTATTCGCGACTCATCCAACGACCATTCTAAAACCATTTGCTTCTTTGCTACTGTAACTCACTTATCATAGAGAAGTTCTTCCAGCAGGAGAATGACCTTGGAGTTCCACAGAGAGGCCGGCAGTATGAAACAGAGATGAGATCACCTTATGCTGAACTTATATAACTATGATTTCAGAATCCCGGAAGTGTTAAATCATGTCAAGCTACTAACTTTGGTCTTGCTAGAAATTTTTGTTGCTCTACAGGATAGTAAACTATTCCGCAAACCAGAGACATGTGGGGAAAGAAGGAAATTCAAGTAGCCACATGAAATTAGCTTTATCTTGTAGATATCACAGTTTCCTGCATTGAAGCTGTACGAATAGTGTGCTATAATTCTTTGGGGATGAAAAACACAGGGAACCTATTAGAAATTTAAACTCCACTGTTTGACATGCTGGAATCCTCAACCGTTGTTTTCAGCTGGAAAAATATAAAATAATAAACTCAGATGTTCTAAAAGTGTGGCCTTTGGAAATTTCTTTGTTGATGCTATCGTGAGCACGCATATTAAAAGTGAAATGGAAGATGAATAGTTTACAGGGTAAAGAAATATTTTTTCCATCTTCACAATCTATGGTTTCAGCATTCCCCCAAGGCCTTCAAATGAAGTCTACTTGGTGGTCTTAACTCGAACCCCTGGAGAACGTATTCTGCATCTCCAACACAGGACACCTGATTCTGCAGAATTTGACACTTCTCTGCAGCCTCTACACAGAAGAAACGGAGGACTTGACATACATGGAAATTAAATTATCTTCCACCCCTAGAGACGTGCTATCCTCCCACTTCAGGGTTACGTGAAGGTCAAATGAAGGATCTCACATTTCAACCAAGTCTGCCCTAGCTGCAAGTCGGCAGAAAGCACATCCTTTTGGGTTCTTGACATTCTGTTACGTTTTATGCAATCCGTCAAAGGTAAAAAATAGAATAAACACATCAAGTAAATCAACTTAAAGAAAAAATAGCTTTGCCTTATCAAATTAGGTGATTGCCTTAAAAGCCAGAAGTTGTCCTTACAGTGCGACTTTCTCATGGATTCACAAATGCATCAATAAATTCTGAGACAGCCATGAAGATTCAGCCCGTGTCTACAAAGACCGACCCTTACTGTTCCACGTAACCTTCATAGAAACTCAAGGTCCTTTCCTTGGTTTTGGTGACTAGCAATGTGCTACCCCAAGTAATGTCTAAATGGCGAAGGTGCAGTTGAAAACAGAAAGAGACTGAGGACCCATCATGAAGACTTCAATGAAAATATAGACCCACTTTAAAATGAGATAAAAATTCTTTAAATCGGAATTAACCATTGGTATCCATGGATGCCCATTCAATGGATCATTCCATTAGACTTACTGAAATGTCGCATATTTTCAAAGAGATCGCTCATCACTAAAAGTAGACTATTTTACCTGTCCCCTTCAGCTCAATTTCTTCGCAGCTGACATGTTCAGCCATCTGTTGGCCGAAACACGGTAAATCCCAGCCAAATCAGGAAAATTAAAAACATATATAATCATTAGTATAATAGAACGTTTTTAGCTCTTTCAGGATGTGTTACGTTTCCCATACTCAGGCAAAGTTTGAAGCGTTTCATGAGTTTGTGTAATCATGCCTGGAAATGAGGATGATTTATTTCAAAGCCTTTGAAGACACTCACAACTCTTAGTGCAGATGATATGAAAATCTTCTGGATGCCTAGAGGTTGCCTACTCTACTCGTCTTCATTCTTTGGGCTGCTCACCCAGGTTCTAGTTTTCATGCACGAGAAACAAGCTTTCCTTCCTCCCTGGCATTTACAGCAATATTAATCTGCCGACACACAGCCTCCATTGAAGATCCCAAACTGACTTAAACTCTACTATCCCATGGACAGCAGCAGGTAAATAAGATTTGGCCTGTTCCTCAGAACTCAGGTATATTTTTCCATAATATGTATGGAGGGTTAAAACAGTATAATCTTCACCAAGTTCTTTGATCAACTACACTCACTTTTTAAACATCAAACTTCTTGCCATAAGAATCCCCAGTAGGTATACATGGCTATGCATCTCTCCTCACTTTCAGAATCCAAAAGGAAAAAAAGACTCCTAGGTTAAAGAAATACAAAGACGTGAGAAAGTGCTCCACAAACAAAAGCAATGTAAAAACAATGCGTGATCCATCTAACCTATCACCTAAGACTGCCTAATTCTCATCTAATAATTTTTTTTTATGTGACTCGAATGAAAAAGAAGTATTTTCAACCAGTATATATAAAATATGTAAGTTAATTAATATAACACGTATGCATATATGTAATAAAATGATTAAAATTTAAAATCATCAAATGTCTTAAAAGAGTGAAGCTCGGGTTTCCGTATCTGTGGCTCAACAGCACATCAGTGTTAGATAACAGGTAACTTCCCCCACCTTGTTCCAAAAAGCATTTTCCTATGATATTTTCCAGAAAAGATCGTGAGCCTAATCTAGCTCACTTTAGGGTCTGAAAATTATTACCAGTATGATGTCTCAGACTTTAGAACCCTGTGTTTGCTCAAATGTGTCCAAGGATAAACCCACCCTTTCTGGTTAAAATTCCAAATCTTCCTCTCAAGCAGCAAAAGCATCTTGACCAGGCATAAACAGCCACCTCAGAAGTGAACAGAGGAGAAACAGCAGCCTCGCTGGACTCAGCATCCCTAGAGAACCATGCTGCTCGGAGCACCCAGGCCCCTGGTCTCATCCTGTGCCATGTGAGGGCAAAGTTAGGCTGACATTCTGCCCTCCAACTGACACTAATCTCGTCCAAGCACAAAACCACAGAAAGCTCCTATTACCCAAAGATAAACATACATTCTGCAACCAAATAGTACATATTACTCACCCATTTATTTTAATTCAAAAGAAATAAGCAGTGATGTGTGCTGATTACAAAAAAATAATCAGAGGGAGAGAGAGAGTCATTTTCCTCCAATATGGTAGCCCTCACCAGTAATCCTCCCAAACCATTTTGTACACTTGAGGATGTAATGTCTTAGTCCGTCTGGGCTGTCGTAGCTAAATACCACAGACTAGTAGCTCATAAACAACAGAAATTTATTTCGCATGGTTCTGGAGGCTGGGAAGTCCTAGATCAAGGTTGCAGCAGGTTGAGGGTCTGGGGACTCCTTTCCCGATTCATAGATCTTGCCTTCTTGCTGTGTCCTCACATGGTAAAAGGAAAAAGGCAGTTCTCTGGGGTCCCTTTTATAAAAGGGCACTAATAAAAAGGGCACTATAATAAAGGGTATTAACCCCATTCATAAGAGTGTCACATTCATGACCTAATCACTTCCCCTAAGATCCCACCTCCTAATACCATTACCTTGAGGGTTAGGATTTCAACGTATGAATCGGGGCAGAGTCGGGGAGGGGGGGGAGACAAACATTCATACCATAGCAGATAAAAACAATGGTCGAAATTTATGTAGCACTTACTACGTGCCAGGAGTTCTACCAAGCGCTTTTGTAAATTCTAAATCGTTTAATCCTTAGAATAATAAGAATTTGTTTTCCATGAAACTTGCTTTCTAACTTAACAACACATCCTGGAAATTTTTCTGAGAATGGTAAGGGTGGAATACATTTCCGTGACCCTGTAAAACATAAAATATATTAGATAAATGGTGCCTTATATGTTTTATATGTCACTAAGTTTTGAGAGAACATTGGAAATGGGAGTACAGAGTAGATTTATACAGCAGCTGTTTGATATTCTTCTCTCTCAACATCTATAGCAAATGCTAAATAAGAGCAGTATGGACCACACAATTGTTCCCCAAAAAGATTACCAAGTATTAGGAAGAAGTAACAACTATCAATTGATCTCCCCCCTTCAACTTCCAGAAAAACGAAGGGGATAGTTAATGAGAATTGGTGGAAAGGGATAGAAAAATGAAAGAAACATTAAAAACAGTCCAACCTAATTTGCATATATATGTTTAAAACCACATAAATAAGTTTACTCTACATAATGGAGTAGAAATTGAAAAGTTTCACAGGGCCTGCTTTCTAGCCAAGAGGCCAAGTCTGAAAATTGTCAAATAACAGCCAGAAGACAAAGGACTTGGGAGATTTTAGGGGATATTTTAATCTTCATAGCTTCCTGATGCCAAAAAAAATGGGAAAACGTCTGAATGATAGCTTCAGCATAACACAACCATGACCCTCAAATATCGGACTTCATATTTTCATTTAATATTTTATACGCTTTTACAAGTTTCCGAAGGAGAGCAAGGACATTTTTTTTTCCTCCAGATTAATTTTTTTGGCAAACTAGAATGTGCCCAGAGGAATTCACAGACCATATTCATCCACACACGCGAAGAGAGAAAGCTGAGGTTATTGACTAACAAGCTGATAACTGTAACCCAGCCAGCAGCTGGTTTTTATGGAATTGTTTCGGTGTGTATTGCAATGACAGAAGCAATATGTCTGTGGTTTCTCTGTATGGATTGCATCTAGTAGAGGATAGGATGACAGAAAATAATAACGCTATCTTAGTAAAAAGAAAAAAATCTCTTATACTTATTTTGTATGTTCAGTGAAATGCATTGGCTTAAGTAGGTGCCATCTGACAGTAGACATACCACCTGGATGTCCCTTGAAGCAATGACAGACCTTTTGGCTCATGGGTCAACTGCAGGACAGTTTTTGGAGAAGCATGATAGCAAACTAGAAGGCTTCTATTCCCAAATTCCTTCTTTTCAAGAGATTCTTGAGAGCCAGAGATTCTCAGCGTTACATTGCCAGGGCACAATCTAAAGGAAGGGGTTATATAACGTGCACTCACCAAGTTGACATCAGGAGTGTAGCGGTCCCAGAGCTGGGGGACCCTTAACAAGAGGGGGGCTGTTTCTTTCACCCAAGATGTTGCTCCCCCTATTCTCTGTTTTTCTGTCAAACTCAGTCTACCACGGCATGTAAGAAAGAATAATTCTATTCCTTTGCTTTTAAAGGAATGGTTTTATTTCTACAACATAACACTCCATCAACCACCACCAAGTGGTCTATCGCATCAGTATTCATGAGGGATATTGGTCTGTTAGTTCCCTTTTTTTGTTTTGTCCTTTCCTGGTTTGATATCAAGGAGATTCAAGGATCTCATTGGAAGTTAGCTTTACAACTGAGTTGATTGTTTTCTTCTGTATTTCAAAATTGTTGTGTTCATTGTTTCATTCGGCTTGCGGTGGACCCAATGACATCGCTGGCAATATCTGGGAATGTACTGGAAAGAGCAAGGCACTATAATTAAGCTTAGAGGCCAGCTCTATTAGAGTCCACCTTCTCCCCAAGCTTCATTGATGCCACCACCAACATATGGCCCCCAGTTTATTAGGTAAACTTAGGTAACTGCAATCCCTACAGAACCCCGTCAATGTCTCCGTTCAGCTAGATCTGAGAACCCACCCTGGAGTTTGGATTACCGCTCTCTCTCATTTAATCCCAAAAATCACCTGAAAGAAGTTTATATTCTGAAATAGCCATTAAACAACTTTTGTTCAGTTTGGTCACTTCATTCCGATGCCTTATACTTGATTTCACTAAAAACTAGATCTCACCCTGAGGTGCAGGGCTCTCAGCCACCTTAAGGGACATCACTGGGTTAGGGTAAGTATCACGTATAACCCCAAAAGCCGAAGTCCTTCTGACACCCCGTTTTCTGGCAACCCGGCCTTCTGGTGAGAGTTAAGTCTGCTTGATGGATGGTCTTGAACGGGATTTCTGTGATCTCTGGCTTTTGTGTGATAGAAAGCATTTTTTGGGAAAAAAAAAGTGTCTTGTATAATCCATCATGCAACAATCTTTCAATTTATCGGTTGTGACTCCAGCCTCCCTGCACCAACATAACTGTGCTTCGGATCGTGTTAGTCCCAGTTCAGATGAAAATTCTGCATTTGGCAATCCACCCACCGCTGCCTGGAACGAGGCCTCCTTGAGTTCACGCACATGCTGAAAATCCAGGCCCAGATTTGGGATGGACTATTCGTTGAGCACAGATCATGGGTGTGGACAGGGCAGATGTGGAAATGTGGCTGCAGGCAGGAGGGACTGCAGGGCGCTCACCATGGCTCGACTGCGCTGAGAGCCACAGTCCAGCTGGCCACCTCCACCCCACCCATGAGCGCTACAAACGCCACCTGCGACGTCGAAGGAGGAGTTTTGTTGGTTTGTGGTATTGTTTCAGGTAGCCACATCCCTCACCAAACATGTTCTGCCACTGTTTGTGCAGGTGAGACCCCGCAGGAGGAAGAGTTCTGTAAGTTAGAAAAACAGAAAACCACCGATTGCCCCTTGGAACTGCTGTTTGTCACAGTGAAGTTCCATGTTTCTTTCCGCTGTGGTTTCGCAACCTTGAAGAAGCCAACTGCGGGTGTGTGAGTTGCTTGAGGACTTAAAATGCAGATTCTGAATTCACTGACTCCCTCTCCATTTCGAAAAGCATAGAGTGAGCAATCTGTTTGCAATAATCACAGGCATAAAATTTCTCCGCTTCCCCCAGCTACGTGGATGCTGATACCAGGACTGCTGTGTTTACTTTGCACCTGCATTCCACTGTGCTGAGTATTTGCGAGATTCATATTCCAAGAGCGGATTCCAAATGGCATTCTGGCAGACGACAAAGAAAATAAATGTAGCTCATTTTTATATTAATTTATAGGCGGCCTTGTCCCAAGCCCCTTGGGCATCCTAGCAGAATTAGGAAAGGAGAAACTTACAAAAACACCCAAGAGAAACAGATCCCAATAAAACCAAGATCGGGAGCTCAAAATCAATAGTGCTATAATTAATACTGCAAACTACAGAAGAAAAACAAAGCTTTAAATCACTCAGAGCCCTGGAGGCTGAAGATGTAATTAACCAATTAACAACTGCGAAGCATTTTTAGAGCGAGAAAGCTTCCTATTGATGGGAGTGTTACAAGTCTGGAATAAAGATTCCAGGAGATGCCCTTCCCAGCCAGCAGGAATAATTCCAGTTTTGCAAGCTGCTCCCAGTGACTGAGGCAGGACCCGGAGCAGAAGTTTATTTGTTTGATTTATTTCCCACATGTTTCCAAATAAATTGACATAAATCAATATAGCTCTTCTACAAAGGAAGCTGAAAAATTTTCATCCTAAACAGAGAGAAATTATTGATTTTAAATGGGGAAATTCAAGGGGTAGAAATCGTGATATTAAATAAAGAGAAGGAAGAAATTGCTTTAAACATCTATTAAGGAGTTAATTAGTCAATTACCTATATAAGTATTATTGATTTGCCTCAGAGTGGGGGGCAGGGAGGGCTTTTCCTTAGAAATAATGAAAGGGTATAAATCGTCTTAATCTCAGAATATATGTCTACATGTAGTCTTTGATTCAAACCCAATTCATGACGTTCATTGGAGTCTGGATTTAAATATTTAGCTCCTCTTTACGTAAAGTAAAAGAAAACAAGGAAACTCCAGCAAATGAATTGCTTAATATTTTTGATGCGTAGTTGCACAATGAAAACAACCGATTCAGTCTGCTCATGTTTTGGGGTCTTAAAACACGATTTGGAGAGTAGCTTAGAAATCACCCTCGATTCAAAGTGGCCCCAAGAACTGCCCTCCGTACCGTACCTAAGGGACGTCACTGAGACCAATCTCAGAGTGATGCCAAGATGACATTATGGTCAAGTTGTTGCGATCTCAGTCCAGGGACCACTGTCAATGCTCCACAGCCATGTGGAAGCCATACAGCTACAGTTTAACAAGCTTTGCTTCCTTTCGATGACTGAAATTTGAATGTGAAAGTGAGAGAGCCATAAAACTCAAACTATGGCATCAGCAAATTCGTTCAAGATTGTGACCCCAAAAGATTGGGATCTCTGCCAACGCCGGAAAATATTTTCAGGCTTTTATTTCATATATAAATTCAAATGTAGCTGTTATGTAAGTGTAAATAAATTACAGAGTACGATATTAGTTCTCAAACGTATTTCAGCAGAAGAGAGGAGGAAGTGTAAAAAAATAAAAAAAATTAAAAAATATATAAGCAGAAGAGCAATGTGCATGGACGTGTGCTTTTTAATGAAATCTTAGACAGCATGTAAACCTTTTATCTCTAAAACCCAACACTGAATGTGCCTCAGAGATGACAACAATTTCTTATTCAAATCTGTGTCATTGACACTTTGCAGAGTGCCTAGGACAAAGTAGATGCTCAATAAATACTTGTCGAGTGATTTCTTTAGAAATTTTGTGGGAAAAGATAGTATTTAACTACAGATTTTGTATCAGAGATATGTCAGTGTATATTTTAATTCTTATACATAGGAAAGCATGACTGGTAAGTTTATTATTAAACAGAGTAAATGTATCTTTCGTTAAATATAATAACTTATTCATGGGAAATACAACCCCCTAGCTTACGGCATAATTTTTTTTATAATTGTGGGAAACTGAAAATGAGCCACGTGCAAAAATTTGGATAATAGTCGATTATGAAAATGATCGCACATCTACCTGATAGAAATACATTTGGAGTGATGGTTCTAAAGGCCACATGCACTCTAATGTGTGATAATACAATAATCCTATGACTTTGTCTATATAATTTTTCTGATTCATGTATTACTGATAGAAGGAGAACCATAGTCCCTTTTTCCGGTGAGATAGATTTACTTGTAGATGAAAATGAATTATATTCTGACAATCTGTAAACTCAATAGTTCAAGGTATTTTAAATTCTGATTTATAGGAACACATTTCTTCTTAGTAGGGATTAAGTAACACTTGCTTATTTTTTTCAGAGAGTCTAAAAGGAAAGGAAACCAATGTTTTTGAATAATGTGACAAGCGTTTTGTTTATTTTGTTTGTACAGCGTTTGATTATACTTGACTCCTTTTTCTTGGTCTTTGGGATATGACAAGAGGACAATGAGCAAAGCCACCTCCCAAGGTGCCGCTGCAGAACGACCCACTAAGCCTTTCAAATCCAGCCCTCGTCGCTGGCAAAAGCACCCCCATCTGTTTATGGGCGACTCGGAGTGGCTCCGAAATCACACCTGCCATACTTTGGAATTGGGTTCACACACGAAAGTGGGAAGGATGCCTAGACTGAAACCCAAAATGGTCTTGACAATTGAACTAACAACAAATACTGGCCAGGGAGGCAGCCAAGAAAGAAAAACAAAACACCTAACACAAATGCAGGACGGGGAAGAGGGGGTTTGCCGCAGAGGCTGAGAGGGACCATTTGTGAATCGTGGACTGAACGTGAGTCAGCAGCTCACTGCTATTATTTTAAAAACCGGCAAGACAGAATAATTCACCGACAAGAGCACAACATGCAAAAACTGTGAAGCAGCCGTCCCACTGGGCATTGGTCAGGCACTTATTAGAGTACTTTATTCAGCTGAGGTCCAGCAACCAAAGAAGAATACGGAAAAAAAAAACTTGGAAAGGGTGAAAGAAAAGCAACAGGAAAAAAAAATGCAAAGTTCAAATCAAAGGGTCTATAAAGAATTGGCAATCACAGAGAAGGGCCTGCACAAGAGTGACTTTCCTGACTGTTCAGATAATTACACATTTTTTCCCATAAACTTTGCACTTACGGAGGAGATTTTGCAATCTTCTCTTGGGCCCCTTGCAACCTTTTAACGACAATGCATGAAAACGCTCTTTGGGTTGGCAGTGATAGGAAGAAAAAGAAATATTAGACGCTGACTCTGTTTCAGTTTCTTAATTTAAAAAACCTTGCAGAACCATCTGCAGGATGCGTATGACTAGCACATCAAATTGAAAATAAATTTTGACTGTCAAAATCTTTTTTCCCTCAGATTCCCTTATTTTACTTTAGTGGAGGTGGCTCTTGGTCAGTCTTGGGTGACTGGATGCATCTTTGACTTCTCCGTCTCTCTTACCAGCCACACCCAATTAATCACGAAGCTCCGTTGATTCTACCTACCAGGATATGCAGTTAGGACTCCACAGAGAGATTCTCAGTGACTTGCCCCGCTGCATCCCTCCTCTTGTCACCTTCCTGCAATATCTCATCATCTCTTCCTTGCAATCCTGTGGATGCCTAACTGCACATCCCAACGTGAGCCTTTCTGTGCTCGAGCTCATTCTCCCTACACATATTCCATTAGATCCCTGCTTCGCTGGCGGACTTCAGCTGGCTCTGTGCTTCTTGAGGAACAAAATCAAAGCTTTGTAATGTGACATGCCATGCCCTTCAAGTCCCCAAACTAGCTGCTGGCCTTGAGCACTAATGGACTCCAAACACACCAGCTAAAAAGCATAAGGATTTCAGCTGCTGGCCATTGCCAAGGGGAGTCCAGACATGCTAAGTTTCTACTAAAATGACAAGAAATCAATCCTCTCTGAAGAACATGGCAGCATCTCCAATATGCATGATGCATTATTCGTAATTATCCATTCAGGTTCATTTTGGAGCATCGCAATGGTACAGTTTGGGCATCGCAATGGTACAGTTAGTGAATCCATATCACGCTGTCTACCTTAGCTCTGCTGTTCAGATCGGAGGATAATATTTGCAGCAGAGCCCTAGACTTGTGGGCAGGAAGGAACAAGCTGTGCCCCGAGCGCCCCGGGCAGGAGGTAGTAAGCGCTGCCTCTACCAAGTCCACTCAACTCTGCTGATACCCAAGTTTCGCCTGGAAGAAGAGAGAGAAAGAGTTTGAGGCAGGGACTCTGAAGGGGACAAGAAATGAGGACAGTGGAAGAAACTGTTGGCTTTTAGTCTCTTAACTTCCCAACCAGGCTGAGAGGCAGCTTTTGGAGCCTGGAGAAGAATTTCAAACCAAGGAGCTGCAGGGATCGTGTCAATCAACAGTGAAACCCCGGGGAGAGGCGGTCGGGCCGGAGGGGCCAGGGAACATCCACAGCACAGAGTGAGGGACAGGCCACCGTATGCCTCCCGGACACTTGATCCCACGGATGCCCCCGCTTGGGTGCCACGGACAGAGCCTGGCTGTGGGAGGACCTAACAGGGAACAGGCAGAGGTGGCTGGGACGAGAATGACACTGGATCCTAAACGAGGACCCTGAAACTGCAAACATCTCCCTAAATGCCTAGGGGAGGTTCTAGGAGGGGCCCGCGTTCCTACGGGAGCAGAGCTGGCATCAGAACAGAGGAATTGTGTCCATGAAGGCTAAAGTGACCTCATTTATACCCCAAAGCTGGAGACAGCTGGGGCTTTTCAGGTGCCACTTATAAGGAGCCATGAACTTGGAAAATTGCATCATGTGAGCACAAGTGGTTAAATACCTCTATCAGGTGCACACGCCTCTCTTTTCTTCCTGCAAACACCTTCTCTGTCGGTGACTGCGGTCAAACACTAGCCAGCCTGTGACGGACCCTCAGATTGGTCGCCTTTTATTTTTCACAGCTCAGCAGATTCGCCCACAGCCTGACCTTCCCTCGGGGGACCCCGCACATCCGCCAGTCCCTTCAGGGACTCTCCCCTTACACGACCTGTCCAGTCACCTAAGAAAATGACATACTTCCTCCTCCGCGCTTTGCTTTACTTTGAAATGACAACAACAACAAAAAGAAGTTATTGAAATGAATATTTATTGAGTGCAGAGGCTATATCATGCCTTATGGTTTGTGTGATATCAATTATCCTCTGCCTGCAGGAAGATTAAAATCTTGAAAGGTAGGCCGGGCGCGGTGGCTCACGCCTGTAATCCTAGCTCTGGGAGGCCGAGGCGGGTGGATCACTCGAGGTCAGGAGTTCGAGACCAGCCTGAGCGAGACCCCGTCTCTACTAAAAATAGAAAGAAATTATCTGGCCAACTAAAAATATATATACAAAAAAATTAGCAGGGCATGGTGGCGCATGCCTGTAGTCCCAGCTACTCGGGAGGCTGAGGCAGGAGGATCGCTTAAGCCCAGGAGTTTGAGGTTGCTGTGAGCTAGGCTGATGCCATGGCACTCTAGCCCGGGCAACAAAGTGAGACTCTGTCTCAAAAAAAAAAAAAAAAAAAAAAAAAAAAAAAAAAAATCTTGAAAGGTAAACAGGAGATTACATAAGTCACTAGCAAATAAGATACAATGCGACAAGCAAGTTGACGAGATACTTAGTATAAGAGCATTCAGAAACACAAAATGAGTCACCCCAAGAACAATCAGCACTTAAGGGGCACTTAATGAATGTTAAATGCTATTGTTCGTGCTTTATGCTTGTCACCTCATTTAATCCTTGCAATAATCCACTGAGATAGTTACGATTATTCCCTTTTTTTTTTTTTTTTTAGATGAACACACTGAGGCACAGAGATTAACTAACATGTCCAAGGTCACAAACTAGGAATTGTCAGGAGACCTGGATCAAGAAGAACTTACTGCACCAAAGAAAACCCATAAACTCTGAAGTCAAATTAGACCCAATAAAGGCTCGATTCCGTTCATCTCTAAAAACATAATAACTGAGAATTTTTAAAAAGTCTGCTTTGATTTTCACTTTTCACAGAAATAAACATAAAAATTTCTCAAATGCGAACTGTCTGAGATTGAATCCAGTTTCTTATTCAATTTTATTTTTCCACGCTTTCATCATGACATCTGCAGCGCTATTGTTTTGACTTTCTTTCTTTATAACCAGAAGTATTTCAGACAATGGGTAAAGCAGACTTTTATGGGCCAGCCTGGAAATCAAATAATCAGATTTGTGAAAACCAACTTGCAAATGAGCATTTGAAATACCATCTCTTGTAAACTGAGAGTACACACGCAGATGTGTGGTCATCAGTATGTGCCGGGTACTGGAAGGTACAGAGATGGCTTAAGCAGAAACTGCCTCCTGGGAGCTTGTAATACCATTTCTAGTACAGATCCTGCCCCCTAGGAGTTTGTAGTATAGGCGGAGAAATAAGTCAAGTTAATATACAATTATAATTTAAAATAAATAAATGCCACTCAAGACAAACAGAAAACTTGCGATACCAATTGAAAGACATTCTGTGTTGGATGTCAGATTGCATGGTAGACCTTTGGCAGCAAACTAATGACACATGTCTATGCATACTGGGCGTCATTGCTCAAATATCCCCGCTGTTAAGTAATTGACATCGATTGTATTTGAGCAACAAGAAAGAGGAAGTATCGCTCGATAAAACAAAAACGAAAAACAGCAGAAAAGTGATGAGACCACATGGACAGAAGAAATTGCAGCACGAGGCTTCAGCTTAATGGAGAATTCTTCCCAACTCCAGAAAAAGCAGTTGTAGAATAAGGATCCGGTTCCTCCTTACCTCCAACTCCCTCCCCCGTATATATGCACACACGCACACACACACACCCCTTACACAAACTTCACTGTTGTCTTACTGAAAGGAATTCCCACAGCCACCCGGCCCGATCAGTCATCAGCCTTTCACATTGAGGCCACACCCTCCACCAACAACGAGACAACACACTCAAGGCTCAGATCATCATTAGCATTTTTTAGCAATAAAGCGGTTTTTTGTTTGTTTGTTTGTTTTGAGACAGAGTCTCGCTCTGTTGCCCGGGCTACAGTGCCGTGGCGTCAGCCTCGCTCACAGCAACCTCCAACTCCTGGGGTCAAGCGATCCTCCTGCCTCAGCCTCCCGAGTAGCCGGGACTACAGGCATGCGCCACCATGCCCGGCTAATTTTTTCTGTATATATATTTTTAGTTGTCCATATAATTTCTTTCTATTTTTAGTAGAGACGGAGTCTCACTCTTGCTCAGGCTGGTCTCGAACTCCTGACCTCGAGCGATCCTCCTGCCTCGGCCTCCCAGAGTGCTAGGATTACAGGCGTGAGCCACCACGCCCGGCCTAGCAATGTCTTCTTTATCTATTATTTCCATGTTGTCTTGGCTGCTGGCCTGGGTCCAGCGTGGCTCATCCTCCTCTGACTTTCTAACTGGGTTTTATAGCCTTGCCTCATCTTCCTTGGCCTGTCTTTACACATCTTCTAAGTGAACGTTAGAATAGTTGGATTTAGAAAGAAGAGATTGTGGTAGAAGAAAATGTAGCTTTGAGTAGAGGATTGAGTATTTCAAACGCTAAGTGGATAAATACATTTAAAACCTTTGTGTAAACTTGTTTTCCGTTGTATTTATTTACTGTTACAAATCCTTTGCAGGAAGAATCTTAAACGCAAACATATTTGAAACAACGGGCTTTTCGAACATGTGTGCAGACATTATCCAAATCCATGCAATAAGCTCTAGCCCCAGAATCGGCCAATTGCTCTAAGTTTGGCAGGTTTCAAAACTGATTTTTATGAACGGGCCCGGTGGAATCGCAAATTCTGTTGTATTGGACAGGTTTATCACTCAAGTCCCACGCAAATCAACCTCCCCTGACACAAGGGTGGAAAGAAACCCATTTTGACGACCTCAGGAAAGTCAAATGAAATTTAGGCACAACAGTTCCTCTCTATAGTCCTATCTGCAACCCGAAAGCATTGCCTGCCATATGCCAGACTGAACGTTGGCCATGGTTTCCATTAGCCACATTCCACTAGGCTGTGGCCAAATCAAAAGTTATTACTTTTTAACTTGCTGGGTCCTTAATGTACCACAGTTTATAGCAGTTTATAGCAGGGACCCAGCTGACCACCATTCCCAGGAATGGAGGCAGCAAACATAATATTAGAAGTGTCGGAGAGGGATAGTGTGAAATCTCAGCATTGTTTTAATCCTAATTATGCTTATGAATTATAGACGGTTTCGAAATCAGCGAGAGCTTTATTTGTGGCGTTTAGAGCCTGCTCAGGACAAAAGCAATATCTGATGAAAACTGAATTTGTAAAGCGCAACCTCATAAACTGATGCTCCGGTAAACCACAGACCAAAGAAATTCTGTGAAATTAAGTCTCCTTTTGTCTTTCAGGGCCGAGCGCAGGGGATTCTCAGCTGGGGCATCGTGAGGGAGGGACAGGCCAGCTGGTGAGACCACCCCATGCCATGGTGTCCATTGTTGGGGGCCATTGCTTCATCAGTTAGGGTTAGTCAAAGGTCTGATCAATGGATCAGAGTGATTATAAACTGCGCTGATCGTAAAAGAAAACTAAAGATTATTTCTAAAAGGATGAGGAACTTTCTTTAGACCCTTAACAAACCAGTAGAATTAAGTCGTTGGAAAAGTCACTGCTGCCTTCCCTCTTGTCCCTCCTGTCCCACCAACCCCCACATCAACTCGCAGCAGCGTGTGTGCTGACAATGAACGAGTCTCTCCCATCTGCATCTCTCTGCTTAATTTTCTGAAAAATGCAAGTGGGAATTTGGAAATTGAATCATCCCCATTCTCCCTTCCCACTAACACACGCGTTTGGAAACCCATGGCATCACTGCTGTTAGCATCCTAGACCACAGGCGTGATGGCGAAGGCATGTTCTCGGGTGGGGGAGGATTGGGGCGGACCCCCCCTTCCTCCCCATCTGGGGAGGCTTGGGCTGGAAAGAAACCCCCAGCCTTTCTTGTTATTGAGAGAAGGATCAATGGGTCTGATGGGGGTGTCACTGAGCACGTTCACCTCGGCCTTTTCCTCTCTCTCTCTCTTTCTGGAGCTCCAACCCCAGGGCCCTGCCCCGTGCCATGTGGCAAACACCTGACCCGCGGGGCAGGTGGGCAGTTATCACACGGTGGCTTCAGCCAGCTGAGCGTGTGCACCTAACGGTGATGTGTTAAGAAAGTGATCGCGGTTGCAAATCTAAGTAGCCCTCTCTAAACCAGATTTAGATTCATGATAAATGCGGCATTTTGATGTCCTTCTATCTGATTTCTTATCATCTATCCTTATAAAAGAGAAGAGGGTATTTTATCTGAAGTCCCGCAAAACCCCAGCAAATGGTATTCAAAACAGCCTCACGTTTTAAAACTCGATGAAAAAAGTAAATTTACTTTCGTTTTTTTTGTGTGTGTGCCTAAGTGTTTTCTGCAGTTTTACCGCCAACATTTAAACTAACAGCCTTTAAGATTTCTTACTTCCAATCTATAACCGCTTCATCAAATGCTGCCATTAAAGAATATTAAAAAATAAGTCCCCACAGACTATTCTTTTCCACTGCAAAAAAATTGGCATCAAAGTCCGTGGACATAGCAACTCCAGTCGTCACAGCAAAATAACTGTGTGGGCCTGACGTCCCACCGGCCCCCCAGGGAAATTTTCATCCCTTCCAAAAGTGGTCTTTACTGTCACCATCGCGTTAACCACGGGAAACCAAGCACAGCAATTTACCCCACTGAATAAAATGCTCTAAAGCATTTTGCTGTCTTGACTAACCAACTCTCCCAGGTTGGCATGTGCTGTGTATTTCTGAATGAGGACTTAAGCAACTGGTTATTTTCAAAGCCCTAGACTAGTCTTTAATATTTTTTAAATAAACCTTGACATTTTTAGTTGCTAATAAGTTACAGCTGAAAGCATATTTCAGAAGAGTTAATAAGAGAGGCCGAGGATGTATACATTTTATATTTGAAAGCCCAAAATACTGTTTTTATCCCCAAATGAGCATGATCCTTAACTAATCTTATTTATCAAGATTCAAACATACCAGCATTTGTAGCCCGTTCTTCACTGCATTCTTTCCCAACGTCTTTTAAAGAGGAAGAAAATTCATAAACTAAGAACATTAGCTTACCCTGTTTAATTTTATCCCAGTGTTCTTTTTTTTGAGACAGAGTCTCGCTCTGTCACCCGGGCTAGAGTGCCGTGGCGTCAGCCTCGCTCACAGCAACCTCAGACTCCTGGGCTCAAGCGATCCTCCTGCCTCAGCCTCCCGAGTAGCTGGGACTACAGGCATGCGCCACCATGCCCGGCTAATTTTTTCTATATATATTTTAGTTGTCCAGATAATTTCTTTCTATTTTTAGTACAGACGGGGTCTCGCTCTTGCTCAGGCTGGTCTCGAACTCCTGAGCTCAAACGATCCACCAGTGTTCTTTTTCACCTTAGTTCTCTTTGTATTTTATTTTTTATTTACATTTGGGATGTCGTGTGCATAGAATTGGATGAACCACAATCTATCATTCGTGACATATTCTCATCACTGGCGTATTCATGGCTTGCCTTTATTTCATTAGTTGTTTCATTAATACTTGTAATTTTAGTAAGGGGACAGTTTATCCACAGTCTCCCCACTCACAACCAACAAAGGTGCCCATCCTCGAGAACATATTCAAGGATTATATTCTGGTGGGGGCAGAGAAATTAAACAATAAACATGTATTTAGGTAAATACAGTACGATGCTATGACAGGAAGTGCCGAAGCTGGGGAGACGGTCTGTAGTGTTAAAGAAGGTCACCGGAGTGGGCTTCATCTAGAAAGAGTGACTTAGGCAAAGACGTGAAGGAGACACAAGCCTTACCCACGCAGATGTTTGGGAGAAGAATGTTCCAGTTAAGGGAATACTTGAAGCCAATATCTCAAAGTGAGAGAGTCCCTGGCATCTGTGAGGGACAGCAAGGAGCGCACTGTGACTACAGGGGACTGAACACGGGGTGAACAGTAGGGCCACGAAGCCAGAGAGGAAACACGAGGTCCTCGCCTCGTGTCCCTGGTACTGACTCCAGCTTTTGCCCTGAGAAGGGTGGGGAGCTGTCTCAGGATCTCAGGCAGAAGAGCACCACGACGGGACTCGGGTTTTAAGAGGCTCACTCTGGCTGATTTGTTGACAACAGAGTCTAAGAAGACAATAGATTCTAAGAGGACAAGAACAGGAGGAGATCTGAGCAGGGATTCTAGTAACTCGGCAGAGGTGGTCAGAAATGGGCAGATCCTGGGTATGTGTTTAAATCCAGAGCTCACAGGATTTCCTGAAGGATCGGTCAGGGGATGCAGAAGAACAAAAGTCACTAAAGACGTGTTTCCGGTTGTCGTGAGCAACTGGAAGGATGGAGTCGCCTGAACTGAGATTAGCGCAACAGAACTGGCGACAGGTTGGGAAGATCCGGAGTTTAGTGTTGGACATGCTGAGTCTGAGAGGTAGTCAACATCCACATGGAGATATTTCCGGATATACGAATGTGAAGTCTTGACAGCACGTGGTCCTAGAGGTGTGAGGAATTAACCTGTTGGTGTTGTGGCTGTGAGTGTAGACAAAGGAGAGAAAAAAAGAAGAAAGAACATAACATTCTAAAATTAAGAAATCGGGAAGAAGAGGATCCAGCCAAGAAGACTGAGAAGAAGCAACCAACAAAATAGAAAGAAACCAAAGAATATGGTACCCTGGAAACCAAGCGAAGGAAGTTTATTAAGGAATAAAGAGCTATCGGATGTATTAAATGATGCTCACAGGTCAAGTAAGATGAGGATGGAGAACTGACCATTGGATTTAAGATCACGGAGGTCATCGATGACCTTAAGAAGAGCATTTTTTTTTTTGACTCACGAGGGGAAAAGCTTGATCGGATTGGGTTAAAGGAGAAAGGAAGAGTAAGTACAGACAAGAACTGCAGGTAAAGGCTTTTGATCCAAAGAGGAGCCAGGAAACGGGGTGAGAGGGGAAGTAAAAAACAAGTCAAGACAAATATTTTTTTAAGATACGAGAAAAAATTATATATGTATATGTTCATAAGAGTAACTCAACACAGAGGGAAAACCTGACGATAAGGAAGGGAGAAGGGAATATGGCTAGAAAAATGTCCTTGCGAAGGCTGGAGGGGAAGGAGCTGAAGGGTGAAGAATACAGGCTGCTGATGGGTCTGGGGTCTCATGAAGGCAGCAGAGAGGAAGGTCCATGAGTTGAGGACTCGGGGGACAAGGAATAGAATGGTAATGTGCCCAGGCTGTGTGAGTTCCTCTCCATTTTCCAGCTCTACTCATATAAGTATAAATACTCCACTCCAAATTTAGTGTTTAGCAATTGATTGCTCAAAGCAGAGATTATGCAAGATTTTCCATCCTACTCTTTAATTACCCAAAGCGACATTAGCTCTCAGGAAAAGAGTAAAACTCAAAATCCATATCAGTTTAGACATGTTCAGAAGACTGTCGCATTGACGTCGGGCAATGATAAGGGGCTATTTACAAAATACGTTCAAGAATGTTCTGAGCGTTTTCCTTCCCTCTCTTATTTACGTTTTCCACCGCCATGACATTTGCAGATTTCACATCTGAGCATAGTTCTATGAATGCGCAACTCAAAATTATGGTTTTAAGAAAGAACAAACTAATTAGGTAGAAATTCGAGATCTTTGGCATAGCTAAAAGAGAAGCAAGTTCCACTTATTAATTATAAAAAACAAATGTGTTCATAACGACAGAGTTTACAGCAGGGAAGCACATTTCTGCTCAGGAAAATAAGACAAGTGTTTGCAAACACAAATTTAAACACCTTCAGTGCTCATGAAATAGAAGATTAGCCGAAGACTTGCTGATCCAGTGAGATATTACGTGGCCTTAAAAAAAGGATATCTGTATTCTTTCACTTGAAAAGATTTCCAGTATTTCCTTGGTGAAAAAAAGCATGTTAGAGTAACATGTATACTATATTAGTATCAATATGAAATGAGAGAAAAAGATGACACTCCTAGAAGAATATTCAAGAAAATATAAATAGTCCCCTCACAGTAGTGGGAATTATAGTGATTCTCTTATTTCCTGCATTTTTCTATATTGTTTAAATTATCCCCAATATTATCTTTATAATCAGGAAAAATATAATACAGCCATTATTACTTGGAATGCTTAAAGAGGCAACAATCAAGCACATCACAAATTTATCACACAGTTGTGTAATATAATGAATAGCTCCAACTCTTATCACAGCACACAGACTTAGAACGCTAGATGCTAACCCTAACTCTATCACTGTCTTGCTTCTGTGGCTTCAAGCAAATTCGAGAATAATTTGTATGAGTATTTTCTCATTGCAAAAAAGATAATAAAGAACGATTACACCAGGATGTGGTGGACTAATTAATCAGCGTTCGAAAACAACTTTGGAAAAGTGACGTCGATAATTTTGAAGATGTTGTTTCAATTTATAGATAAAAGTCTGTTCTTTTCCAAGAAAAAAAAAAAACTCAGAACTCCAGAGACTGGCAGCTCCAAAAGCCAGACTCTACCCCTCAGCTGTGTGCAGGCAATTAGTTGCGTGTGCATAATTGAGGGCAGAATTTGGCCCGTAAAATTGGGGATAATCTGGAAATTCTTACAATCTGGAAAAACTTAAAATCTGTTTGATAAAATAAATTATGAAGTGACCCAATTCAAACGGGCTTTGATGTGTAAGGAAATAGTGTTTTCACTTACATGAGAAAGTTTTTGAAAAAAAAAAAAAAAATGTTTAGCCCAATCCAGAACAGACGATTCTTAAAGATAAGAGAGAAGAGAGTTTTGGCGTTGATCTTTCCCTGGGGTCAGAAAGACCATGTCTGTAAGAAGTGAGTTTGTGTTTCCTTACTATTAATGAATCTCACACACACACACACACACACACACACACACACACACAGAACAGAGAGAGAGAAAGAAGGGAGAGAAAAGGCCTGTGTGAATACCCTTAAGCTTTCCAGAGAATTCATACCTGAGTCTTTTACATGCATCTGCTACATTTTTAGTATCTAAAAATCCCTCTATCCCACCCACCCAACTCGCTGTGTAGAGTGAGCTCTCTGCAAATAGATCCTTGCCAAAGTCACCTACCGATTGTAACATCAGCCCAAACAAAGCGAATTCTCTTTCCAGCTTTCGTTTCTCCTTCAATTTTCTTTGCACATGTCGTCTAAAGAGGACCACCAAAGTTTTGCTCCCACTAATTTCTGAAACCACTTTCAATTTTTCATTTTAAAAAGGAAATTGGGGAAAAAAACAAAAAAAAGTAAATTCAGATCCCTACCTAGATCTTTATCATATTCTGAACTTTTTCTTTCAATGTCGCACTTTAAATCTTGACATATCCTTTTTGTCCTTGCCGTGTCACTGGGCGAGGGGTGTTAACAAAGAAATGACAAAACCCACACAACTCCTTTCCCCCATTTCAGCCTCAAAAAACAAAAAAACATAGCTGTGCAATGTGCATAAGTTTCATTCTTCTGGCTGCGTGTGCTGAACTATTTATCAACCCACAAAGTATGATCTGTTTTTCCTTTATGGTCCTTTCAACACAAAAAAAAAATATTGGCATTGCGTCTCTCTGCCCCTCAAGAGACTCATCTGGGTTCTGACCACACGACCCACGGGATTAAACCACTTGTAAAGAAGTGGAGTCCTTCGCATTTGGATCTCGACACTTCGAAAACAACCTTGAGCTATCCTCCCGAAAACATTAAAAGGAGCATTTTTGTGTGCTGCTCAGGCATCTTTACAAGATCTTGTGAAAGAATAAAAGTGGCTGGTTTGCATTTTATATGTTCATTATTTCTAAATAGCCTTGCCTATCGCCATAGATATGGTCATGAAATCAGAAGAGAAAAGCTAAGTTTTTTCTTTTCTTCTTTTTTTTTTTTTGAGACAGAGTCTCGCTCTGTTGCCCGGGCTAGAGTGAGTGCTGTGGCATCAGCCTCGCTCACAGCAACCTCAGACTCCTGGGCTCAAGCGATCCTCCTGCCTCAGCCTCCTGAGTAGCTGGGACTACAGGCATGCGCCACCACGCCTGGCAAATTTTTCTTATTTTTTGTAGAGATGGGGTCTTGCTATACTGTCCAGGCTGGTCTGGAACTCTTGGCTTTAAGAGATCCTCCTGCCTCAGCCTCCCGAGTAGCTGGGACTACAGGCATGCGCCACCACGCCCGGCTCATTTTTTCTATATATATTTTTAGTTGTCCATATAATTTCTTTCTATTTTTAGTAGAGACGGGGTCTCACTCTTGCTCAGGCTGGTCTCGAACTCCTGACCTCGAGTGATCCTCCCGCCTCGGCCTCCCAGAGTGCTAGGATGACAGGCGTGAGCCACCGTGCCCGGCCCTCCTGTATACTTTAAATCATCTCTTACATTGTATTAGGTATGTATAATACAATGTAAATAGTTATTATACTAGATTGGATTTTATTTGTATTATTTTTTATTGCATTTTTAATTTTTATCGTTTTTGAATATTTTTGACCCACAGTTGGTTAAATGTGTAGATGCGGAAACTGTGGGTTCAGAGGGCTGACTATATTCTCAGGGCTGACATTTCTCATGCTCATTCTTCAGTCTAAAGATAAGTTTTCTTTTTGTCCAATGACCAGAAATCATAAAACTAAAAAAAAAAAAAAAAAAAAAAAAAGTTTTTTGTCTTAGAAAGTATAAAAAACATTCCACTAAGTCATTTTTGACTTATCTGAATGCTTTTTTAAAAAAAAAATGTTTTGTACAATAAAAACAGATTTGATGTGTATTCTTTTATGTGAATGAGTCCAAACTCTGCTTTTGAAAGAAAAAGTTTGAATTTGACATGCATTAAAAGCTCCTGAGATATAGTAGGGAAAAAAAAATACTCCTAAAATTATAAATAGCCAAGTTGAAAAAGCTTCAAATTTATGTTCAAATTACCTCAAATACTGAATTTTCCTCTAAAACTACAGTAAAACTCGAGGGAAATGGAGTTCTCCAAATTCTGAAAGTAATGAACAAGCAAGAGACCTCACATTAAATCAAGAGACAATATGAATGCGTTGAGATTCATTTATCCGTTATTCAAAAAATATTTGCTGTCCATCACGTGTCAAGCGTAGTTTTAGGTGTCTTTCATAGCAATCAGCAAGAAAAGATTAAAATTCTAGCTCTGATGGAGCTTTCCATTTAGAGGGGAGACAGATTGCAAACAAGATAAATAAAATACATAGTGATGTGCTAAGAATAAAATAAAAGGCAGGGAAGGGAATACAAAATATTCCAGGGAATGAGCGTGAGACAGATTGAAAAGTGAGAAGCAAACTGGTTCTTTTCTACAGTTGTTTTGAGAAGCTCTGCACTAAAATACTGACTTCTTCACTCAGAGTCATTCCACAAACAACCACATATCACCACGAGCACCTACTATGGTTAGGTGCCTTCCAGAAATAGTCTGTCTCCTCCTGGACTTGCAATCGAGTGAGGCAATAAATAGGCAAACAAGCTCTGGGTGTGGGAAAGCCCATTGTTTCCCATTAAAACTCACTGGCTCCCGGTTGTGGGAACTGAAACAAAATCTATTAATTAAAGAAAGAAAAAGAAAAAAAAAAAATCTTAGATCGCGTGGCCATCCCCTACTGCTAGCATAGACTCCCTTGTGGGAACGGCAGCTGGGAACCTGTGTTACCCCTAGCGACTATATTTCTTTCGAATAGAGACCCGAGTCTGTCTGTCTGTAGGAGCAAAGATGTGGATGGATAAGATCAGAGCATTTTTTTCTCTGTGCTGCCTTCAAAACAGTTTTGCTCTATGGGGTATATCTAGTGCGGTGATCTAAGCGACACTCGCTCTGTTGAGCCCAAATCGTGAATCTTACTCTTTCATTTTAGATTGCGGGGAAAAAAAAAATTATTCGTAAATTTTCATCAACCTTGTGACTGATCAGTTCTCAATTTTTTTTTTAATTTTCATTTTGAGTTTAGAATCCTTAGATGAAGCATCACAGCCAAGGATCAGAATAAACAAGGTCTTTAAGAAGTATACTCTTTTAAAAGACACAGTTTGGGAGTCTATAAGTACTTTAGCCTTGACTTTTACCTTAGGTCTGTGAAAAGATTTAGCCTGGGATGGTGGTATTTGTTTTGATTTATTATTATTAACATTAATATTTTTAAATCAGTGGTTTGTACACATGGAAATGATAAAAGGTTGAAATAAAAGACATAAGAAGCGAGTGTGAGATGTTTTGAGAGATTTCGAAATGTCTGTCCAGGGATCTCTGTTTGGTGGATGAGACTACATTTATCTAGCAAGAAAAATCAATGCTAATTCATACCATCTAGAAAATACCAGACTTGTTTAAAGAGGACTTCAAGTTGAAATGTGCTAGGTAGGGGAAAAGAATAAAGTACAACTGGTTAAACTGAATGGGTCGGGCAGCAGATAGAAAGGGGTCTCCCGATATTCCTCAGGGCAAAGTAGCAAGAAAAACCATCGCGAATAAATACTCCGGGCTCAGCCATCTCTATCACTGTGAGCAAAGGATAAAACCAATGCACCTGACATGTTAATAAGCAACTCTCAAGACGCTACTGACGAGCTCTTAGTCATCTGAAGGATGTTTCCATTCCTTTAGAAGAAGAATGGCTGATAAACTTGCAACCTGAATTGAAATTTTCATCTCTAGAAAAGTCGATGGAGCAATGAGAAAAAACTCCTACCCGTGGGGCCCGGTTGTTTGCAAAGGGAAATCACAGCTATAAACATGTCACTTCCCAGCTCCAAAACTCTCAAAGACCAAAAGCAGTTGGCCGAATAATGACTAATAACAGAGACCCTCTGCAGTTTGGCTCAAGTTCCCCTTCCAGGCTTAGCTCCCACTATTTACTTACAAAAAAATGGGATGGGGGAAGGTAAAGTCGAGCATTTCTCCAAGGCCATCTCGTGGGCCCAGCGCTATATCATGTTTTTGCATTTATCCTCCCAACGCTTGCGTCATGGGATGTTTGCAAGGGTTGACTCAGGTAGCAAATATCGAGAGCTTTGCCCAGGTATTTAAATTCACAGAATTAATGCACTTAGAATAGTGCCTAACACATGTAAGTCCTCCATAAATATAAGCAATTATTATTATTGGTTTAGGAGAACATAGGGAAAGAAAAAAATGAACATCTCTCTTTTAGGATGAGGAAACTGACGATCATGAATATTAAGTTGTTCTCCCCGACCCTAGAGAAAAACTCACACTCGCTGGTTGTGAGAGACTAAAGTGGTGTTTGGCACAATCGATGCTCCACAAACATGAATTCCTACCCCCCAGTGCTCACTCCATTGTCTCCCATCCTTCTCTGGAATAAACTCAAAATCACTCAGCAGCACCCCACAATCTGAGCTGAAACTTCTTATATGCACTTGGGTCCTTGTACCAAGATTGTAAGTAAAATAAAGTTTCCTTCAACATGTAGTTTGGGAGAAACCATTTTCTCTCCATCAGTCTTTTCCTCCTGGACCACAAAATAGAGCTTCTACTCCTGCAGAAGTGTTGGTTGGAAGCATCTATCTTTCCGTCTAGATCTCATTTGTTTCTTTCTGCAGAAGGACCAGTGACTTATGTGTCCGCCATATTGAAACATCTGATAGTCACTGGTCCATGTTTCTCCTGTAGTTAACACGGGAAGTCCCTGCACACAGGTGGCCTCCTCCCTCCTGTGCATTCAGTCTTGGGCTTTTGGGCTCCATGCTGTGAGGCTCTGCTGGTTGGAAGCCTTGGCATAGCTGTTCTAGAAGCCTCATTGCTCACGTGGATCCAGATATAACTCTGGGTGGGGGAGGAATCATTGGGAAATCCCAACAGACCACATTCAAGCTGCATTTCCCAACCTGACTTTCCTTTCAACAAAGCTGACATTGCAACTTTCTGACTCCAGTGCCTAGTTCTCCATCAGCTCCCGCTCTGAGGGCAAAGGACGGGATCAGTCCCCTCCAGCTCAATCCACGGAGGCTGTTTGTCTCTTTGCAACAGAGCGGGGGACTATCTTTAGGCAGACCAGTTTTTTGCAATCTTTGTTCCTTCCATATGTGGAAGACTCTTCCTATGACTACCACCAGGCACCATGACATTATTGTCCTATCACTGAACACAAGTTTATCCAGTCCCTCTTAGGTTTCCCCAAAAGAATTTGTTAGCTTGCTTTCTCTGAAGCAACAAATTGCAGTCTGAGGCTGCCTCGCACACCACATCAATCGCGGGTGCTAGCCTCGCCATTGCTCAGTGGTTGACCCAGTTGGGCAGTCGTAGCTGTCCAGGCATTTGGGTTTGGGGTGTTAAAACAACTGAAGTGGTCTGACTACTTAGACTTAAAATGCCTGCCTTAAACCATAATGAAGACGAAAACATCCAATTTAACTGGGAAACAGAGTTATGGAATCTTTTAGATGTGTCCACATGTGTGCACAAGCGCAGTGTCTCCCAGGTTCTTGTTTTCTCTTCTCCCTCTCACCCCATCTCTCCCTCTCTCTCCCTCTTCCTCTCTCCCCATCTCTCCCTTTCTCTCCCTCTCTCCTCTGTGTTTCTCTACCTCATTGTTTGACTTTTTCTTTGTGGTTTTATCTCCCCTCTTGTCTCTGTCTCCCTCTTACAGCTATCAAATATTCACAGTGGTGAAATATGCATTTTTTATTAGCAGCACTTTTTTTTTTCTCATTACACCCGTTTAGAAATACTAAGAAGAAATGGATACGCATGTTTCCTCCAGGGTTGAGATGTCAATGAACTAGTTCCTACTGCAAAGGGAGAAAGAATGTGATCTTGGCTGAAGGAGTTGAGATACAAGAAACACCCCCGAGAACACAGCAGTTCCCAGTGTGTTACTAAGGGAGGGCAGGCCTTGCTGTGTCCCTTCACGCCATCTAAATCTTTAGAATGACAACTTGGAAGTTGGCCTGTTTCTTTACAACTCAATTCTATCTTCTTGGCGGCCATCCTTATCTGTCACCTCTGTTCACCTCGGAGTGCTCTTGGCTTGGGGTTTGGGCCAAGTCCCTCCGAGAGTGGGCCAAGTCCCTCGGAGAGTGGTAAATCACCAACCACGTGAAAATCCAAGCCCCAAGAATGGTCACTGAAGTAAGATAAAAGCTGAACAATTAGGAAGTAGCAGGAGACACACAGAGAAAGTTTGCCACCTTCTGGGCTGTGAGTTAGTCTCCGATACCATGGCGCCATGCTTGAAGACTGAAAAATTAAAGTTTCAAGGGCCCTTTTATCCCCTCCCCCCTTAAATCTGCTCATGTCACTGTCCCATGAGCGAGGAAGACACTGCCCTGTCAATGACACGGCAACAAGTATTAGATAAACACCGTGAGCACCTCACCAAAGCTGAGCTTGTTGGCCATTATTCAAGATCACAGAATCGTCATTTGGGGGACAACTCTCAAGGACTCAGCCTTGGAGATTTTGGCTCATCAAAGCCTGTTCCTCTCAGTTCTACTGAAAATAACCATCCGCGAGACACAACAGAGCCCTGTTTGAAAGAAAATGAGGAGACATAAAATTCCCTTACATGGGTATAAAGGAAAAGACAAAAAGTCTTAATTAAAACACTGTGATATTTGGAAAACACTTTCTATTACACAATAGATTGCTCAGAACATCAAATGCTTTTTATGAAACATGGAACAATTTAATCATAAGATCATTAATGCATTGCAAATTGATTTTGTTTCAGTTCCTTTTAAATTCTGTTAAAATAAACTGACTATTGTCCTGCTGTCAAGACTCACTCCGGGACACCATATGGTTTGAATATTTTATTCTGGATTTTACTTAGACCTGAAAAACTAAATAGAGCATGAGAGATGGGGAAATTTTGTGTAATTTATTAGATTTGGACATTTCATTTTAATGCTCATTGATATTGACCTATCAAATATAGAAATCCATGTACAATGTTCACAGAATATCGTAGTATGGAAAATTGAACATCTTAAAGTACTCTGTAAGTGCTCAAGAAGGATAGTTGGTCCCCAAATTTATTCCCAATCTGTGAGGATTTGATATCTGTGAATATCAAAATAATTTTGGTTCATGTTTTCATCCCTAATAACTTTATTAGAAACAGTTTTGCTGATTATAATGAGGTCATATAATTATGATCACAGTTTAACCCTGCATAAAAATGTTCTTTTTGTTTAGCATTTCAATGTGAAAAATCATATGGCAATGATATGTTAAGTAAAGAACTACCCTGGGACCTACACTCCTCATTCTTTCTGCTGGACTGACCACTGGAAGTAATTTTCTTCCTGAGAAATATATCAGGGAAGGAAAACACATTGGCTGCCTAGAAATTATATTTCATTATTATTTTAACTTACATTTTATTCATCACTGAATTTTCCAAAGTCAACTAGTCATTTGACTTTCCTCTTTTCTGAACTGTCTTCATAACCTTTGCCCGTGGTTATAGGGCTGAGAAGGAGTTTATGTGATCAGTTACCATAAATAAATTAAACATGCTAGATGTATCTGTTAAATTTTAATATGCATATTCTTAAGCTAAATGTGATCAAATGCCTCTTGTAACTTTGTGTAGCATCACCTGTGCTCTGTACACCCGAGGAGATATAAAGATTGTTGTTCTGTCCAAAAAATGGGAACTCACATTCCCTTTTGTCCTTCAAAGACCACAGTTGGCTTTTCTGAGTCTTCTGAAAACATAGATTTGTGGGCTCACAAGACTAGAGTTAAAAAAAAAAGGCTACTTTAGATATGCAATATTCCTTCCACATCTTCTAATTATTCCTTCTGTACCCATATTCCAAAAGCAAGATAAACCATTCGTTTAGTATAATATGTGAGTTTCATCATTTGCATTTAATACAACAAAGTAAGCAAGTACCCATCCACAGTATCCATTTTTTATTAAGTTGTCTTTTTTCTTTGTAGGATTTCAATATATATTCTGGACAATAATGCATTTTTCTCTGCCATAAACATGTCTCATTTTTGTTTATTACATTTTGTTGTATATAAATTTATTATTTACAGTTGAATGTGTCTACTTACTCTTTTATGATTTTTTATGTGCCTTGTTTAAGATACCTTCTCTACCCCAATGCAATGAAAATATTGTTTACTTTCTTCAAAAAGTCATAATGTCTTTAATCAAATGTAACTAAGTGTATATTATATTATATTACATTATAATGTATTATAATACATAGTATATCATATTATATACTATATTATATAGTCATAAAATTGTTCATAATGTTCTTTTGGACTTGAGGGATGAAAAAGATGATTATCTGTAGTTTGACCCCATTTTCCTCATAATATTTGTTTTTGTCTTCCCTTTCATTTGATCAGTTTTCCAGATGTTTATCTAACTTATTAGTGCTTTCTTTTCTTTGAACCAATTGTTAGTCTTGTTAATCTTCATAACTGCTTCCTATTTCTTTAATATCTACTCTTATCTTTTATTATTTCCTTCTTTATACTTTTATCAGGTTCAGACTGGGGGTTTTGTTTTGTTTTGTTTTACTAGGTTCTATAGAAAAAAAAACTTGGCTTATTACTTTCAATCTTCTCATTTTATTTTATATACATAAACTCACTTAAGTACTACTAAACTTATACTGCTTTACGAACTTCCCCAAGAAATGCTTTAAGTACTTCACAAGTATCAATTTATAATGCTTTTTTTTTTGGTAATTTCCTTGATTTCTTCTTTAATCAATTGATTATTTAGAAGTTTGTTTTTATTTTCTAAGCGTATTGAAATTTTTGGTCTTGTTTTCTTATTTGTTTCAATGTATTGCGTTGCGCTCAGCCAATCAACTTTTTAAAATGTGTCTCGTGTGCCTGATAAGAGTAGATTTACTATTTGTTGTCTGATTATATGTGTGTATAGTCCGCGTGCGTGCGTATGTGTGTGTGTGTGTGTGTGTGTGTGTATCCTTGAGTTACATAAGCACATAGCTATGGCACATGTAGGTATCATCAAGCTTGCTATTTGGGCTCCTACATGATATTTACAACTGTTCAGTTTTATGAAATGCAATTTTCAAAAATGAATAGTTATAACTTAAAACTCAGATCATTAAATACCAAAATTGTTTGGTTTGTAAGAGAAATATAATGAGCCCACAATTTGTAAGTGTGGTATTCAGTGCTAGGGAGAATATAGGAAATTTCACACAAGTCCCTGCCATCACCAGACTTATAATACAGCTGTCTTCTCAGCTTCTCGTCACAACCTCAGGAAAGTGAATATCAGCAATAATAATGACGACTAGATTTTATTGAGCTCCTATTATGTGCCCAGTTCTGTCCTTAGCACTTTACTGTTTTAACTCATTTAACGCTCATAATAAACCGAAGAGGTAAATACTATTTTATAAGTGAGAAAGCTGAGCAGTTTGCTGCTCGGGCACTGGAAAGTGCTGGAAAGTGCTGGAAAGTGGCAGCTCTCTAAACTCAAAATGCGGAATACTAGCCTTTTGTTCTCCACTACAGATCCTTGACCAAAATTCTGAGACCACGGGGCATCTCCCTGTCCCATAATTACCCACCCTAGCATGCATTTTGATTTATAACGATCTTATCATAGCTGTGGTCTTTACTATCTAACTCATTCCACTAAAAACACAGACTTTTTTCTTTGCCCTAAATCTGCACCATGTTCACAGGCTCTTCGTAGAAATTAAAAACAGCCACAATCGGATTCACTTTTAAGCCTTTTAAAAATCTGATACGCTGGTTGATTCAAATTCATTTGAAATAATCCCTTTCTCGAAACACACAAGAACTTGTAACCTTTAAATGAAGGGTATATACGATCTTCTATGATTGTATTAGGAAACCAAAGTCCCAGGAGGTTGAGAAGCTCCCACAGTTCACAAAGCCTCGTGGAGAGTCCGAGGTGGGTTCTACTTCCAACAGTTTTCTAGTTAATCTCCTTGTTTGATCTTCCATAAAGAGCAGATGGAGATCGGACACCTCAGTGATATTAAAAGTTAGCTTAAATAACATTTATCAAGTACTATAGCAATATTAATTCTTCAAAAACAGGTTAAAACAACAAGGTTGTTGGTTTTTTTTTTTTTTTCATGGACATAATTCGATTCCTTCTTCGGCCACAGAGAGTTTCAGGTTTGGGGATATGTAGAAATTCAGTGTTGGCCGGGCGCGGTGGCTCACGCCTGTAATCCCAGCACTCTGGGAGGCTGAGGCAGGAGGATCGCTCAAGGTCAGGAGTTCGAGACCAGCCTGAGCAAGAGTGAGACCCCGTCTCTACCAAAAATAGAAAGAAATTATCTGGACAACTAAAAATATATATAGAAAAAATTAGCCGGGCATGGTGGCGCATGCCTGTAGTCCCAGCTACTCGGGAGGCTGAGGCAGGAGGATCGCTTGAGTCCAGGAGTTTGAGGTTGCTGTGAGCGAGGTTGACACCACGGCACTCACTCTAGCCCGGGCAACAAAGCGAGACTCTGTCTCAAAAAAAAAAAAAAAAAAAAGAAATTCAGTGAAACAGAGTGCTACATAAAGTCATTTATCATCAAATTGTATCTCCTTAAATCTGATAATATTCTTAGTTTAAATTTGATGGTTCCCACACACTTTCTTGAGTTTGATTTTGAAACGGACCCCTGGGGGGGTCCCCTGAGCACACAGGTCAGGGGTCCCAGCTGCTGGAGCTGCAGCCCCCGCCCCTTCCTCTCTGCATCCAGGGCAGCTCTGCATGTATCTGTGGTCCACACTGGGCTGAGGGATACGACTGCATTAAGGAAACGGTTCTAAATCCTGTTTTAGACCATCCCATCAGCTAAACTGTCTGCTCATCTATGTGCACACCTTTTATCGTAAGCCTACATAGCACAAGCAATAGTCTGCAGCCTGCTGTCAAACGTTAAAGCCTTGCTTCTCCGCAAGAAAACCATTTCTCAGACAATGCAGAATGAAGATTATACAGCGCTCCATTTATTTATTTGATGACCTACATAGAGTTTATTGCCTCGAGAGCTGGACTGGAAACATCCTCTACGAATACCCCAGAGTGCCCTAAAGAACTGGTGTAATCCATCCCGAGCTTTTAGTTATTTTTCTGACATCTTCAATTTACTTGGCTTCAGCCCTGATACTTAATACTTCGTTCTATTTCTGGCTGAGATAAATAATCTATAAACGCTCATAAACACACACACGTTGTTTTAAATCCGCAGTTGAGCTGTGAAGCCGTTCAGCGAAAGTAGGATTTCGTGGCATCCTGCCTCTAAATGCTTTTTGTGCCATGTTATTAAATCACTAAGCGTTTAGCATTAATCTAAGATATGTGTCCAGAATCCAATCTCCTTCTAGCAGTAATGCCAAGGTCAGAATTGAACAAGAGCTATGGATGTGAGCTCTGGAGTTCCAACTTTGGCTCGTTCACCTACTAGCTGTGAGACCTGGGGTAAACGACTTAACTTCTCTGTGCGTTAGGGACAACAGTGATACCTACAGGATCAAACGCAAAAATATGAGTAAAAACATGGACATACATCACCCCTGCCGACAGCAAGGACTCAATCAGCATCAAGCTATGGTACATGACTGATGTTACGGACTATTTTATATCAGACTTCTAATTTCCATAGCTTCTGTTTGCTGAGAATGAGCCACGATTTGACCTGAAATAGAACCGAATCTGTCCTACCATGAGCTGTAATTTATAGACACAAATGGACTAGAATATCCAATTAGCGTCAAACTTTGTAATTTAAGAAATGTCAATAAATGAGCGTTACAGTTTTGATTTTTTCCAATTCATATTTTTCTTAATCTTCGGTTTTCCAAATCTCATCACGTTATGTTTTCTCTTGTGTTCTGGGACTCAACCTCCTCGTTTAGCACGCACTCCTCTTTAAATATTAGCCACATTGAAACCTCTCCTGCACCATCAGTTTTGCTTTGTTTCCTTCTATAGATCATCTCTTATATTCAGAATAAAAAAATTTAAAAAGAAGGAAACCTAAAAGATGTTATTGGCTCTGCTGAAGCAGATTTTATTTCGCAGAGCGTGGACATGTTTGGATCAGGCGCCTTTGAAGACATTTGTCAACACTTCCTCCAGCCCTGGGACTGCTAAGTCCCTGCTGTGTCATTACCATCCATCATCCCTGTTTCTGAAAGTGAACGCATTTCGCATTTCAAGGAATTATGCCACCTAAGAAACGTCACTCTTTCCTCTGGAGAGTGCCAGTAAAGGCTTCATGAGCTAGACAGGAGATCCAACAAGAAAGAAGAGACTAATATTTGCTGTCACTGTTAAGTAATACCCAGAACGAAGAACATATATAAATAAATGCCATCCGGGGTTGAACTACTCTGGAAGGAAACAATATTTACAGAGTGACAAGTGAGATCATTTGGGTTGACATAGGCCTCTTGATGTTTTTAAAGTAATTTTAGGGACAGTGTGGCCATCCACATAAAAGGTAGCAAGACCAGATTTTAAAATAATTTTAGGGACAGTGTAGCCACCCACACAAAAGGTAGCAAGGCCAGAATACTTGGCAAGTTGTCCGAGCTGCTTCCTACCTGCTTTCCTGTCATTAGTGGCTTTGATGACCGGCTAGCCCATACTGAATCTCATTTAACTTCACCTGCAAATAAGGTTTTCTGGGCCCCCACCTTTAGCACTTTGGAATATGTCCATACCTAAAAGCGTGAAGAGTCACTCCTGTCCTCAGTAAGCATCTCCTCCCTGGTCTCCAGCAAAGATTCACAGCTCAGTGTGCTCCTGAGTCCCAACTCAATTCACTTTCCCAAGTCCTATCACACACAGGGATAATCATTTTTTTTTCTCCTATATCCTTTAATCTTGTTAGCAGGGATGTATATATCGATGAGTACGCCATTGTAAAAGACCTTGCTTCTTGAAAATCTCCTAAGTTTTCTTTCAAGTGGAATTTTCAATTAACAAGTTATACTGAACACTTACAGTTATACCTACTGTTCTAGCATAATCATTAATAATGTCCCTTTTTATCTTCGGATGCATCACAGTTTGAGTGATCAGTTAGATGGTCACAATATTTATGCAGCTTTTACTAGATGTGCAATGTACATATATTATTAACGTACATTTAATCTTCACAAGTATCTCAATAAGGTGTCATTGTTATTCCATTGTACAGATGAAGAAATCAAGGCACAGTTAAGTAAATTGCCTGAGACAAAATGAAAAATAAGTAGAGAGGTTGGAATTTGAACCCAAGCAGTCTGGTTTCATATAACTACAGTCTTTTTTTTTTTTTTTTGAGACAGAGTCTCGCTCTGTTACCCGGGCTAGAGTGAGTGCCATGGCGTCAGCCTCGCTCACAGCAACCTCAAACTCCTGGGCTCAAGCAATCCTCCTGCCTCAGCCTCCTGAGTAGCTGGGACTACAGGCATGTGCCACCATGCCCGGCTAATTTTTTCTATATATATTTTTAGTTGTCCAGATAATTTCTTTCTATTTTTAGTAGAGACGGGGTCTCACTCTTGCTCAGGCTGGTCTCGAACTCCTGACCTTGAGCGATCCTCCCGCCTCAGCCTCCCAGAGTGCTGGGATTACAGGCGTGAGCCACCGCGCCCGGCCTCATATAACTACAGTCTTAATCTCCATGTTGTTTTGTACTCCCTGAAGTTTGATACTTGTTTTCCTTTTCTCCCTTTAATATATTTTTAAAAGACCCTGTGGTCATGAAGACAATCTTTGGGCATTCCCTAGAAACAACTCATACCCAAACTTAGGCTCCCCCAAATGCTCTGATGCCCAGGGATGGTCTGACCAAAACCTTCCAGAACTGAACATCTGAGTAAAGACTTTGGTGGATGAAACAAAGAGGGAGAAGGAAGATGGCAGCCCCAAGGACTATCGTTAGACACCATCAGAGGAAACCAAGGGTTTGTTCTCCCTGAGGTCATGCTGCAGAAAATGGGTGGTCGAAATGAGAGATTGAGCTGCTCTTTGCAATTTGGCGATAACTGAATTGCAAAGAGAAAGATAGATTTTCATGCTCGGGTAAAGATTATGATGTTAGAGCTAGGAGAGAATTCACTGCAAGAAGACACTTTATAAATGGGACTTTCAAAAACAAAAGGAGAGAGCGCTAGCTCAGCTCCCAGTCCCAGCGCTGGAAGCCAGGGCCGTATTTCTCAGCCCGGGCCAAGAAACACCCAAACGTGTCAGGTCTGAGGTCTTTAGTCACTTAAACCCGTGCAGAAAGACAGATTCACACCCAGGGACTCGTGTTAAGACGACTCTTTCGTTTCTTTAAATTCGGTCCAACGAAGGATGAATGCTATTCTGTGTCACTGAAATTCTTATCTCAGCTCAGTCTCCAAACTGCTCTGGAAGCTTTTGTGTGGACCTTCGAAAGTCCAAAGAAGGCATGATGTCCTCTATTTTTCACCAGATCGTATCTTCCCTAATCCTGACATACCGTTAACCTTCGAAGTGTTCCCAGTTGTTATACGGAAACTATTCTAGACATTATTTATTCATGTGTATTACAGCTTTTCACTTTCATCTTAAGACAATTTTATTTTGTGCATCTTTGAATAAATTTTTTTGTCCGATTTTCTTTCTTCCTTGCCAGATCCACTACAATTATTGATAATAATTTGCAAGCATATGGCACTGGGTTTGGAATTCAAACTTGGTCCTAAGCTTCAGACTGCATATAACCAATCCTTTCGACATAATGACGAGGTGAGTCGAGGGTCTTCGGGACCACCCCCCAGGACTGGTGATTTGCTAGAAGGGCCCATAGAACTCAGCATAGAGCCCGATTCGTGGCTTTGATTTATTGCAGTAAAAGGATAACAAAGCACAGTCAGCAGAGGTAAAGGGAATGTGGAGAAAAGTCCAGAGGAAACCAGGAGGAAGCTTCCAGAGTCCTCCGATGTCCTCTTCCAGCAGAATCACACACGCCATGTTTAATTCCCCCAGCAATGAGTTGTGCCAAGCGTGAAATGCCTACCAAAGCAGCCTGCCTGAGACTCAGCACCAAGGTTTTTATTGGGGGCTAGTCACATAGGCACCCTCTGCCTGGCACATACAGGAATTCTAGACTCCCAGAGAAAAAGCAGGAGTTCAGCATAAGCCGTACTGTTCGTGCGAGCATTTTTGGCACAACGAGCCACTCACGAGGAAATGGTGGGAATTCTCCCGAAATTCAAGCCTCCATACGCCCGTCCAGGGATCATGCCTTATCAGGAGATCTTTCTAAGAATAGTAGTCAGCATTGCTGTGTTAACTCTTTGCTGCACATGTCGCCTAGTCTGATCTTCTGCAGGCAAAAATAACTTGAAAAAGTCAAATTATTTTCTATTCTAATAAAAATGAGTGACGGTTGAGACAAACCTTGGTTATCTTGTCCAATATCCTTCCCAGATTACACAGCAGGTGCAGAAAAGCATCTCATATCTGAGTGAGTAAGACTGATTTAAATAAAGTGAAGTGATCATAACATAATCAAGGGTGCAATTCTAGCTTTTGGTCCTTTATAAACTGGGAATAATAATAATACCCTCTAAATCAGTGCCTTTCATTGTAGCTTTCAGCAGTGATGGACAGGCCTTAGGATCTGTGCGGTCCAATATGGTAGCCGCTGGTACCATGGGACCATTGAGCGCTTGAAGTGTGGCTAGAGTGACGAAGAATGAACTACTTAATTTTGTTTAGTTTTAATTAATTTTAATTGCCATAGCCACATGTGGCCAGTAGCTATGTGTTAGAACACAGCCCCAGATAATTTAAGACTTAATTCATGAAAGCAAAGTGCACTGACATGTGCAGGCCCTGTGGAAGAGCTACTTTCTGACTTCCCGAGAGCCAAACCAACACCACAATATGGTCCCACAAATGTCTTCACTTCTTGCAGCCTCAATCCAAACTTACAAGCTTCACCCAGAATAAAGAATATTCCATCACCACCAAGTAGACTAGTTTTGGTTTTCTTGTTTGTTTTAGTTTTTTTAAGAGTCATTTTTAAAAATGGGCCAGCCGTGGTGGCTCACGCCTGTAATCCCAGCACTCTGGGAGGCCGAGGCGGGAGGATTGCTCAAGGTCAGGAGTTCGAGACCAGCCTGAGCAAGAGTGAGACCCCATCTCTACTAAAAATAGAAAGAAATTATATGGACAACTAAAAATATATATAGAAAAAATTAGCCGGGCATGGTGGCGCATGCCTTGTAGTCCCAGCTACTCAGGAGGCTGAGACAGGAGGATCGCTTGAGTCCAGGAGTTTGAGGTTGCTGTGAGCTAGGCTGACGCCATGGCACTCACTCTAGCCCAGGCAACAGAGTGAGACTCTGTCTCAAAAAAAACAATAAAAATGACCTAGCATTTGGAGGTTGGCAGTGGTTCATCTGGACAGATGGTACTGATGGACAGCCGTCGGGAAAAGGGACAGCCTCCCACGTTGAAGACCAGGCAAAGACTAGCACAAAAATCAGTGACTCTTAATATGTAAATGTTAGCTCACATATCTTTAGGGTTACTGCTAATTATGCTCGAAAAGAGAGAAGGGAGAAAAAGCAAGAGCAATAATTTTGACCAAAAAAAAGTATCTAAAGAAATAGATAATAAATTTCAACTTGCTCCCCTTCACCTTCCGCCTTGATCAGACGCTTCCTGAAGTCCTCACCAGAACCACATGCCGGCACCTTGCTTCTTGTACAGCCTGCAGAACCATAAGCCAAACAAACCTCTTTTCTTTAGAAATTACTCAGCTTCAGGTATGCCATTACAGCAATGCCAAACGGACTAACACAACTTTACAATGTTATATCCCAAAATCCAGTAGAGAATACTTTTGTTTATGTGCAAAACATAATAAAAAATGATAGCATATCACAGAATTTTCTCCATCTTTAGTTTTCCTCCGCTGCCTGGGGTGACGTTAGTGGTGGCCGTGTGGTAATGGGATTTGTGGTCGCTCTTAGTGGAGGTGGCCGTGGCAGTGGTACTCTTCCTGCGTGCTATTTTAGAGACTCAGCACGAGACTGAGAAGGGTGACTTTTGAGCAAGACCCTGACAACTCTTCTCCGTGAATATCCAAGAGAAACTTAATCATCAATGAATACGAAGAAAAAGTCTTCCATTCATACTTAGGTTATATGGCGCCAAAAACCGTGCTTCGGGTCCTTGAGGATCATTTTTTCCTGGATGCCGTGTGCCATCCACCCCTCTCTCCTAACCCTCAGACCATGCATGTCACACTTCCCTGTACCCCTTGTGTGACTTATATTTAAAACAAACCAATTACCATATCATCTGAGAAATCCCTCCTGGCACCTCTCCTACCATAGTTCACCAAGCGTTTATCACAGTTATTGACCATTTACTTATCTGTCTCTCTAGTAATTAAAACAGATCCTTGAAGGCCGGGCGCGGTGGCTCACGCCTGTAATCCTAGCTCTGGGAGGCCGAGGCGGGTGGATCACTCAAGGTCAGGAGTTCGAGACCAGCCTGAGCAAGAGTGAGACCCCGTCTCTACTAAAAATAGAAAGAAATTATCTGGCCAACTAAAAATATATATACAAAAAATTAGCCGGGCATGGTGGCGCATGCCTGTAGTCCCAGCTACTCGGGAGGCTGAGGCAGGAGGATTGCTTAAGCCCAGGAGTCTGAGGTTGCTGTGAGCGAGGCTGACGCCACGGCACTCTAGCCCGGTCAAGAAAGTGAGACTCTGTCTCAAAAAAAAAAAAAAAAAAAAAAACAGATCCTTGAAGACAGCTAAAAACCATGCGTCTTCGTTTTGTAGTCCTACCTACCATAGTATGTGAATAAATGTTCGTTGGATACCTTCATGGAAGAAAGAATGAATCTCCTTATAGGACGACGGGCTTCTTTGAGCAGGAAAAAAAATCATGTCTATTTCATCTCTGTGGGTTTCTCTCTGTCCATTTCCAATGTTTTCTACTTAGTGGGGGCTTATTAATAGTCAAGGAAAAAGAAATTCCAAAGTAGCTTTAACACTCATCTGATCCACAAAACAATATAGAAATGGACATATTAATAATAGACGTATTAATACCCTAAAGTCCCTTCCATTTCTGAGGTTCAATGGTGATGTGATACCACTGAGGTATAATTTACAGGGGAAAAGGAATCCTGAGACCCAAACATATCTTGCTTGGGTCACATCATTTCAGGAGCAGAGACTAGACCGAGCCCAGGTCTTGTCACTCCCTTTCCAGTGCGCCCTTCACAGACTCCTATCAGCTTGTATCTTACTTCTTTCTCTTCTTATAGTCTTTTCTATGCAGTCTTTAGTTCTTACTAGAACAAGTCTCCTCCATAGACTTAACAGTGGTGAAACTATTTCTGTTTTCTGTTTTTAGGACTCAACGCTTCTTGAATTAAAGCAGAGGCAGTCACCTTGGAAAATAACACCTACAAACATATAGGAAGAAATGATTTGGTCCAGATGGTAACGTTTGGCAGTTGCCAACAGATTCACGTGGCCAAAGCTTCGGGCCAAATCAGTTCCATCACACCTTTGCTTGGAGATGGGCTGAAAACAAAAACACGGTCCACTCCCAGGACCGTCATAGTTTCTTTGATGTAGATTCTCACCCGCTAGGGACATAGCAGTGGGACCAGAGATCAAGACAACCGGTCTTTATTACGCTTTGCTCGTTCCCTCTGACAACACCACTTGCTGAAAGAAAAGGAGGCGAATGATTTCCAACTTGGGTTCAGTTCTCCCGAGAAGCCTGTGGTTTCGTGAGTCTGAACACGGTACAGTCATTCCCAAGATGACCTCGTCCAATGGCGTCCATTGGCTCCCCTGCTCCCAAAGCAACGCTCTGAAAGCCATTCCTTGCAGCAGAGCTAGCTCAAACCAGCAGCCAAGAGTCAACCTTGATAAATACCATTTTAATAAGTGCTAGAAAAATCAGGAAATTGCAGGCTCTTGGCTTTTGTGATTTTTATCATACCGAGCTCCCTACAGAGAGTTGAAGAAGAGCCAGTAATGTGTCACCCTTTCCATCAGCGTCCCTCAGAAAGTCAGTATTGACTCCAGTGATTTCCCCGTCAGATCCTACCGTAGAGCACATGCATCCACCTCTTGGAGAAAAAGATGAAATTAATTTAAAAAACAAAGGGAAGAGTCTGTAGCAACAATGGCGGAAGACGAGGTCTCTAAGCCGACCCAAGAGGACTCCAAATCTACCATGAGGGAAACATCTGACAGAGAGGAATGTGAGCTGGCAATTTGTTTGATTGTAATTTCAATGAGAAATTGGAACCATACTTCCGTGGGATTAGGCTTCCCTCATTCACCAGGAGGAGGTTCCTGCTAACAAATACGGACCATGTTAGCATCTCCTGTGCTTCTACTTCCAGGCTGCTCTCTCGTAAGGACAGTGCTGGCTGCCGTGAGATGGAAGAAACCTCCTCAATGTGCTAGAGGAGGTGGAGTTGTTTTTTAATACATTTCAGGATCAACATGGCTGCAATGGTGGCAACCATCGGACATATGCCTTGCAGATGCAATGTTAATTAGAGGGATAAGTAAATCCAAAAGGTTCCCCCTCCTGAGAGATAATAAGACTCTCTTGATGGAAAACAAAAGAGGCCCATCATTTACCCACTATAGTGAAAGAGCACCGAGTGGAGGGAAGATATTTGGTTTTCCCCAAGAGCTACGTATCTTTATTTTGTCATGCACAGAACAGTATCAGGAAAATGGTCATGTTCGGTAAGGAAAAGCAATGCACTTAGACTCAATGGGTCTTCCACCGTGTGTGTCTCCCAAGAACACCAGAACCATGTACACACCATGTAAGTATCCCCAAGGCTACAGTCAAAACAGTGATAATTAATGTGTTTGAGGATTGTTGAGCCCAAGACCAGTATATGGAGAATGCAGCTGACAATTTAGCACATCTAAGGGCTGGAAGAAGGAATTATTCTGTCTATGTTTTGCTCACTCATGTTTATCAGGACTGAGCAACGTCTACACTGCAGTCTGCCTTTGCCTCTTTCCCGGTCCTCCAACCATCCGCAGAAAGACCCGGATATTAACTCCCCTGACTCGGTGCTTCATAGAAAAATCAGTCCTCGAGACAGAGAAAGGATTCCCCGCTCCGATGAAGTTATTTCATTGTAGAAATAAGTGAATTACTTGGGAGTGTTTGCGAGACAAACACGCAGCCGGTGAGGGGGAAGAGAGCACATCTGAAGGATAATCCCTTACAAAAGCCAAAGACTGTTCCAGAGAATGTGATGAAATACTCCTTCCCTGGCTAGCTCCAAATTCTGTAGGAAAATATCTAACACTGCCCCACCACACCCACCTTCTGTGTAAGTTCCCGGAGGACAGGAGCCCTGCCCGTTAGGCATTGGGGTCTCTTATCTTGCATAGGATTGATGCTATTAACAGAGTCAAACAAAATACTCTTCATATAAACTCCGCATTAATACAATTAAAAGAAAGCATGTTAATTCAGAATCCAGGAGTCTTTTCAATGCAACAGTCAATGACTTGCTACAACCAAAGAAAACGCAGCTGGGTTTTTCGATATCACATTAAGATCAACTCCACACCCACCAAGCTCGGTTTGCCTGTGTGTATTTCTTCTGTTGCTTCAATGTGTAGCCTGATGGCTTGAAATTATCACTTTATTTCCAAAGAGGCTAAGTTAGTATGAGAGCGAACACTGAAAAGATTCCCTTCAATGATTCCAACAGCTCTCTGCCTGCATAACGTTGTCTGGCCATGGTAGAAACAACAAAAATAATTTATCACATATCTCTACGTGTACAGAGGGAAAAGTCACGCAGGACACCAAAAATCCTGTCTATTTCTGGCTCTCTGAACTTATTTTGTTTAGAAACTCTTCTCCAAATAGGAACGAGCTGTTCTTCCATGTCTTCCTTGATTCCAGAAGGCAGGGCATCAGCCTCGGTAAGAGGCAGCTCATATTATTAATATAAATGGCTTAAGAGAATTTCTTTCCTCTGAATAGCCATGGCAGCTCTACGAGGGAAATACATTGGATGAATGAAAACGTGTTTACCTTGGACAGTTGAAACTGAGAAAGAAGAGTTGTCTTGCAAAATGTCTGTCTTTTCAACGTGCCAAAAGTGTAACTGAAGAAATGGAAATAACCAGAAACACGCGGAATATGTGATTTCGAAGTACAGCCAGTGGGATCTGTAGCATCAAACTATCATCAGGAAACAAGGTCGAAACGCAGATTCTGGGGCCTCCCCCAAACCTATTGAACTAGAAACTCTAGGGATGGAGCAAAGCAACTGCACTTTCCAAAGCCCTTTGGGTCATTCTGAAACTTGCTATGAAGTTTGAGAACTACTGCTGAAGACCAAGGATAATGCAGAGAACAAGTAGCCTGGGAAGGAAGACGTCTGCCAGAGGAAGATTTCAGAAAATGGCAATAGCAACAAAATAGAACAGTATGGTTGAGGTAGTGGACTGACCAATAAAGTAGTATTTTTAAACTGTGATCCTTAAATACACACCCAGCTTGATTTATGACATATAAAACAATCCTCTTATTGCATTCAGTACTTTTTTAAACTACTTTGATATCGAATAAGGTCTAAAGTTTTAGAATTAAGAGGAAACATGACATTTTACTTATTTGGGGACCGTATCTAATTAAATTTCAAGTGTTAGCAACAAAATAACGATCAAGAATCTAAAGGAGCTTTGGGGAAATTCAACAAAGACTTTTTTTCTTAACAGAGTCTAGGATTTAGTCATCAAAATCCTTCTCCACAAGTGAATAGTTCTAAATTAGAAGAAAGGATTTCAGTTGGTTAAGCAGAGTTGTTCAACAATCCGCTGGTCAACACAAATAAGATGCATGATCTTTTCTAGAGATTTTAAATCAATCGTTATATTCTGGGATGGTTTTTAAACAATCCAACAAAATAGCAAAGATACACATTACTTTCAAGTGTATCTTCTGATCTCATGCTGTGAGTTCATAAATACAATTTTTAGAAAAATGTGTATTTCTCAGCACTATATACTTTGATAAATAGGTCCTGTCCTTCTGAAGTGAATCCAAAAAAGCACAAGGGGTTTGCTGAGGGATTAATCATTTAAGAGAAAATATGCTAGAAATATATATTTTTAAATAATGTCAACGTCTTGAATGCTTGAATTATATTTAAGTCCAACTCTGTTTCTTCTTGGCTGTGTGTCTTGAGACAGGTCCCCTGATCTTTTTGAGACCACTCTTACTTTTAATCTACACGTAATCATATCTTTCTTGGAAGGTTCTGAGCTTAGATAATGCATGGAAAAGTCTTGGTAAAAATTTTTTTGTGTACTGTACGCATAAAAGGTATGGCTTTAAAAACCTACACCGTTCATTTGATTTGAGGAGTGTTCTTTCAGAACCATTTAACGTAAGTACCTCTGAACTATACATTACCAAAATATTATAACATTCCCTGAGAAATCTTTATCAGTAAATTAAAATAGTCACCCTCTGTTTAACATAGTAGCTTAGTTTTTTTCTGAACTACCTTAATAAACATTTTTGACATAGTAAAAATTTTATGGGATCAAAATTGTCATTCATTAAGAATAGCCCAAAATGACTCTGGTGAGCATGATTTTGGCTTGTGTGAACACAGGGAGCAATTGCAAAGCGAAATCCTTGGCCTTCTATGCTCACTTAGCAATTTATAGCCCAGAATAGAGGTGCTCAAAGAGATTGTTTTCACAACATCTCTGCCCTTCCAGTATGTCAAAGGGCCAGGACGATGTAGCCTCTGGGAAAAGGAGACTGTAAACAGAGCAACAGCCTAAATGCTCAGATGCCCTGGAACTACAGACATATCATGACGTGCAGTTTTGCCAAACAAGAACGAAGTTCTTAGGACACAAATACAGCTGAGCAATGAGTTGATCTGCTGAACTTTTGCATGCTTCCTGGTCAGAACGCAATGAAATACAAGGAGACCTGAGAGATCCACTGGGATCCTATTAAACCTTTAACCACTCTTTAGCCCCCAGAGAATCTAGTTATCTGAAAAATGTGACCCATCATCTGGTTCGTTCAACGTTTTAATGCTAATCCAACTTCCAAGAGGAACATTCTCTCCTGCCCCATTTTGCTGGTGACAATATTTGACGAAATGTCCTATTTAAGGGTGATGTGCTAGAGGAGGGTCATTCTCCTCAAATAACCTAACATTTCTACGAAATCCTGGCTTTGTATTCCGGGCTATTGAATTTTACAGGGAAGAATAACTCTTACTTTGGGAGAAAATCCAAAATAAAGAGACCTAGGAAATAGGACTTGCTTCATTCTGCAGGGACAAAAAGGAGTTTCCCATGTGCTGAGAGTGGATTTTCTTAAGTAGTTACACATGGTTTGCCTCTGTGACTCTCCTGAGCACCCTATATCTTTAGCATTGCATTGCTTAGTGAATTTTCCCTTAGTTTTAATTATTTAAAAAAAAAATCCCTCCAAAATGGCACCTTTTTTTCTCCGCTCTAACTTTGTATTTTAAAATAACTTTAGACTCACGTAGAAACTGAAAAATAGTATAGAGTTTCTGTGCAAATTTCACCCGACTTTCAGTGTTAACATCTCATAAAACTTTAGTGCAATCACCAAAACTATGAAATCGGCCACAGTGCAATATTCCGAACAAAACAGACTTTGTTAGAATTTTACCAACTTTTGCATGCATTTATTTTTTGCTGTATAGTTCTATGAGTTTTGTCCCATGCGAAGATTTGTGCAGCTGCTACCATCGTCAGAATCTAGCTCCATCGTACCTTCTCCCACATGTTCAGACTAATAAATAAATGGAATCCTAACGGTATGTGATCTCTGATATTGGCTTTTATTCACTCAGCATTAAGCCCTTAAGATCCACCCAAGTTGTTGTGTATCAATAGCTTGTTCTTTTCTAGGGCTGAGTGGTAAGTAGCCCGTGCTATGCATATACCAGTGTCTACTTAAGCATTCACATTTGCATTGGCACCTTTTGAGTCATGAGCCCTGCGTCCCTCACTAAGGTAAGTCACTGCATAGCTATTTCATATAACAGGAAAAGAACGCTAATAAATTCACCCCATTCCTTCCATTCAACATTCATTGTGCATATATCTTAGGCTAGAGGCTGGATTCTTCTTAGTTCTCCCGCTAATTCTGTTTATTAAACGTTCCCTCTATGCACTGACATTCCTTAGACTATTAATTGGAAAATTTCAAAGACATTCAATTATCATGTATCAATAAAAAAAAGGTTAAACCAAAAAAAAAATAAGATAAAATAAAATAAAAATTACTATTTACTTATACATAAGTGCCTTAAGTGGAAATAACCCAGGATGAAGAGTAGGAAGTCTTGAGTTCTAGCCACAGGTCTGCCACCAAATTGTTGGGGGTGATCTTCCGCAAGTCCCTTAACATGTGTGGTCTTGAGTAAAGTAAACAGTTGAATTAGAAAACCACAACGATATTACGGCTTCTCATAAGGCCGGGCATTGTGTGATGAGTTCTGAGATTCTGTCTCCAGTGGCAATCACACTCCTGACAATTCCTATGCAAGATTTTGATCTCAGCATTTGCTGACCGAGAGGGGGCACGGATCACCTGGGGAGGACCCCATCGTCATAGACTCAGAAATCTTTTCATGGTAAACTATGACAACCACTGCCTCTGTGTTCAGCATCAACTCGATGTCTCCCCTTGAAGGTGAGTTGTTGTGTGGTCTGTCAGCTGCACAGTCTGGTTGAACCTCCGATGGCTGGACCCAGCTGTTGGCCGCGAAGCCAGTTGGAAAATATCTGGATCCTGGACGCTGCCTTTGAGGCCTTCTGCTCTGGAGAGAGGTACCAAATATTATGTGGGTCAAGCACTAAAGGCCTTTTCCAGCATGGCCATGTTTCCGCTGTAATTGTGATGCTATAAACCGGATCGTGGCTGCCTGGGTGCTGTGCATCCCCGTGCAAAAGTCTGGAAGGGTCAGCATGGTCCAGGGGAGCAAACCTTGAGGTCCCCCCCAAATGTGGGGCTCCCTCTGCACCCTCCCCCGGCTGCACACGGCTGCTTGCAGCCTGCCCGACCTGCCCCGAACCGGTTCTGACATATACCTAAGTAGCTGCTCTTGGATTTGTGGGTCCAGAGGGAAATTGAGAAGGGGACAAAAGATGAGAGGGAGGGAGATGGAGGTTTTCATGTCCTGTGTCCTCCAGGGGTTGTCGTCATCTGGATCAGTGCGAGAGCTCTTTCAGGACATGGTGCAGGCTCCCCATGTTTTGAGGGATGAGAGAAATGGTCCTCAGGGTGCTCAACTGAAATGCCAGCAGCGTTACTGGAATAGGGTCTGTCACTTGGCCGAGTCCCTAAAGAGCAGAATCAGCCAGTCCCCTGCCCTCTCCTTTCACAATCCCCCCCAGGGCCTAATCCCCGGGCCCTGCAGCCCTCAGCCTCCCCTCTGCAAGTCGCCCCCTCCCGTCTCCTTGTCACTCGTGGGGGTCTGTATCTGTCCCTCCCTGCGTCCCGTGTACTTCTGCCTCTGGCTCTATGTGTGTGTCAGACACACAGTCTCTTTCTGTCTCTCTCTGTCTCTGTCTCTTCTTCCAATGTCTCTTGCTCTGTGACTCTGTGTTTCTCCTTCTGTGACTCTATTTCTCCCTCCCTGCTGCTTCCCTAACCCATGCCTGATCAGATCAAAAATAAAACCGATACACTGTTTCTAAAAACACAATGATCATGGATATTATTACCAATTCTGCTCTCAAAAGCGACAGCGTCAGCACAGATGTATATTGAAAAGGCAGATGTGACAGTCACTCTCTCTTAGGTGTCTCCCATGAAAGAAGGGACCAGGACAGACCTGGGAATTCTCTTCTCAGGCTTCAGGATGTGCAGCTGGAGGGGCTCAGATGACAGCTGCTCGTGACCTCAAATTAGGGCCTTGGGCCCCTGGGACCTGAGGTGACACTCAGCCCTGGGAAGGATGTCGCGAGGCAGAGCTGCAGCCCTCAGTGTCCCCGGGGGCTGGAGCTAATCTCTGTTCTGGAAGCTTCCCTAAGAGAGCAAAATAGTTTCACATGAATGGCACAAACTTTGTGATCAGAACATCTAGACTCGTGATATCGTGTTGCCTCCGTGTGGGACTGAGGTGGTCGTGTAACTTGTCCTGTTTGCTTCTCTTTACGTCTGAAATGCAAATGGCGCTCACTTGCCTCGTGAGATTTTCGAGGTTATTGGTACAGTGAAGTGAGATAATGTGTAGCACGAGGGTTTCTGTTTGCTTTGCTTTGGCTTCTTTGTTTACTAAATCTGAGGTGCGGTGGTTCCCAACCGGGACAACATCTTCTCCCAAGGGAGGCTTGGTGATGTCTGGAGACAATTTGGGCTGTCACAACCGGAGGGCTGTTACTGGAACCCACTGGGTAGAGTCGAAGGCTGTTGCTAAACATCCTACAACGCGCAGGATGGGCCGCCACAACAAAGCACTACTCAGGCCAAAATAATGTCAATAGCGAAGAGGTTGGGAAACCCTGGGTTAGCTCGATTGACTTTGTAGACGTGTCTTATTTATCTTAACATTGTATCATCACTTTATTCTCATTATTTCATTGTTCTTAACATACCCCTCTCTATAAATGTATTTTTTTTTAATTTTGATTACTTTATTGCAGTGTTTTTACAAATTGTAAAATATTGGAAAAAATTTAAATGTCTGTAATGATGACATAGTTCATTGGGATACAGTTCTTTAATAGTTAGAATATCATGTAGTCTCCAGAATGATCTTACCTAAGTATGAATGTTATTGAAAGATGTGCATGTCATATAATACATAAACATTACTAAACATAAAAAAAATCTTTAGTCTGTGTGTAAGAATGCTGAAAAATGTATAATTTCTTGAGATATGAACAACAACTTTTATAGTTTGGAAAGGAAAATTAATATTGGTATATTTTTGTTTTAAATAAACTCATCATTGGAGTTGTGATAAATCTTACTTCTGACTACATGAAAATTTTTAATCATGAGAACATTACTCTTGCTCTTAGAAAAAATAAATGTATTTTATATATTTTATTTCCTCGGCATATCCAGGAGGATACTTGGCCACCCGGCCCCAATAGCCATTCCTTTGACGACACCCTAGACGATAAATATAACATACTATGTTATGCTATACAAAGACTTGCAAGCCCAAATCCCTCTTCATGAGCAATAATTATAGGTCCAGTTGACAACATAACTATGTTTATTCATTTGACTGTGAAAAATGATTATCTAATATGGACAACACAGTGTGCCAAGCTCTGGGGAGACAGATTTAAAACAGATCCAGGTATGACCTCTGCAACTAGGGATTTTCAGTCAAACAAGGAAGACAGAGACAAACAAAAACACACACACACAAATAAATATATAATTAGATTTATACTAAGTGCAATGAATGAAAAGAAATAGATTCTAAGAGTGAAAATAGCGAAAGGACCCTATTTAACGGGCAAGAAAGGGGTGAGAGATGTCACAGAAGCCTTCTCTGATTGACAGCTGAGTCGTGACCTGGGAGAGGGGTAGGAGTTAGCCAGGCTAGGGATCTTTCCAGAAGAGACAAGAGCATGTGGCAAGGTCTTAAGGTTGGAACAAGCTTGAGCTACCTCAATAGTTGAGATCTTGGAATATCTTCGTCTCCTTGTCTTGAATTATCCAAATTCTTTGGCGATGGCCACACTTCTCATTCTTTATAGATAGTCTCACAAATCGACACGGTTTTGTTCATCGCTGTTTTTCTCTTTTGGGGAGAAATAGCTAATCAAGGCAAGTATACTAATGAATGTGACACAATCACGAATAAAAAACTAAAATAAGGGAAGTTAGAGGCTATAAAATTGCCTACCTAGAAGAGATACCCAACTTCCTAATTTTACACTTAAGAAACAAGGAAATTAAGTGACTTGTGTGAACATCACCTTGTAGATATAATCGAGTGAAGATGAGATCATGTTCAATTAGGGTGGACTCTAATACAATGTGACAGATGGCTTCATAAGAAGAGACAGAGAGAGACAGACGCAGGGAAAACACCACGTGATGTCGGAGCCAGAGGATGGAGTGACATGGCCATCAGCCAAAGCAACACCGGGAAGCTCAGAGAACAGCATGGAATAGATTCTCTCGGAAAGCTTAGATCTTCCGACACCTTCGCTTTCTACTTCCAGCCTCCAGAACCGGGAGAGAATCAATTTCTGTTGTTTTAAAGCTCGAGCTTGAGTTCATTTGCTACAGTAGCCCCGGGAAACTAACACAGACTCCTTTCCTTTCTTCCCGCCTTTTTCGAGTCTCAGCCATCCTTTTAACCCTTTTCTTCCCATGCTCCACCCAACTCCCATCCTACGTCCTCAGCCCCAGCTTTGAGTGACCGTTTGGTGGGACTTGCCTGGAGCGTCACGGTGCTCAACCCGGGGTGATTTTACCCCCCAAACGGGACATTTACCAGTGTGTGGTTGGGTGACATGCTCTAGCACATGCCCTAAGCATGTGCACTTCCATGATGCCTACGGAATGGGGGAAAGTGTGTTTGGCGGAGCAAGGATGAGAAATAATTCACCAAGTAGCATGGAAATAGTTGCTCCATTTTGTTCTATTTCAGAGCGATGAAGTTCTTTAAGAATCACTCTAGTGTAGAAAATATAAAACTATGTTTCCTTTTACGCCAGTGGTAGATGGTCCCTCCTCATGCCAAATTCCATTTTCACGTCAATACGCATTTAGGTTCTTTAATCTGGAACTAAGTTTGCAAATTTCTGGCACAGAGCAGTTTCCTTTTCTGTGCCCTGTCGTCTCCGTGATACCTGCTTGATTTTATTACGCTCACGGTTCAGACATGTGTTTCAGTTCTTGTTTCCTGTCTCTACTCGCTCTACCCCTTCCCGTGACTAGCTCTACGACATTTGGCAAACTCAATCTGCCAAAGTTCTAAAACGTTTTAAGGAAACCATAACTAACAGAAAACACGTAGGTGACTTTTTTTTCCCCCCTCCAAGTAGGCTGAAACTGAGTCTAAACAAATCTACGTTTACTAAACTTGAATATTTGGATAAATACCTTTCTCCTTCCAACGAGTCCTCTAACCTACCTTAACACCTTGTCATTGTCATCTTTCAAGTCAGAAGCACTTGCTATGCAGAAGGTATTCCGCCAAAATTTCTGGGTAAATTGGAATCTTTGTCTCTTTGTAGTAATTTTTGTTTGACCTTACTAAAAGTTTAAATAAATGCTAAGAGTGGGCATTACAGGTGGTCACATGAGTCCTGCCTTAGATGGAAGACGACATTGGTTTCCAAGTGTGATTGGTGAACTGGGAGAAAGCAAAAATGATGGTGACATATGTTGTTTTGTCACTGGTGTACTGTGTCCATTTGGGGAATCCAGTTCATCTCTCAGTGGAATGATCATCATCTCATGCTAAAAATTGGGATGATACAAGTGCCAAAAGGTACGTAGCCCACCGTTTGTTATACCTGGACCTCATCGTACCTCCTGTGCAGGTAGGATGCTTCACCTTCAGCTCAGCTCTAACAGCCTCAGCACAAAAGTGTTGGTTTGGGACAAACATCTCTCCGCACGTGGAGTAAAACATACCCGACTCAGCAGTCACAACGGAATACGGTTGGAATTTGGAAGAATGGGAATGTCCTACCTCACCTGACTGTAAAGTTTAAAACACTGGTTTCCAAGCTGTCCAACTGTCACTTCAAATGTCACGTCATCACATTGTCAAATGCCAAAATGAGTTTTCTAGGAACAAGGGGAAATCTGTTTCATTTTGGAGACAAGAATTAAATAGTCTGGGTGGGGACTTCAGGGCAACTTTTTTGAATGAATATGACATATTTTGAAGCCAAAATGCCACCCTCAGTACTAGTAATACTACTGCAATAATCACTGTAGGGGTTCCCCTGCCGCGGGGAGACACCAGGACTCCAAATACACACAGGTCAACTCTGTCGAAACAATACATGGCAAAGAAAGGAAACTGCGGCTCAGGCATATGAGAGCAACAAAACATACACAGCCCATGAAATTCCGCTCACTCTGAATTTAAGCAACAGGTTGTTAATCCTCCAAATACGTATTGATGACCATATGTCATCAAATCAAAGACACTGACAACTGTGACAAATCATTTTTTAAAATACAGCTAAGGAAGAAAAGAACAACACTCTCAATCGAATATGAGACCATTTATTTAAGTAAAGTAAAAAAAAAAAGAAAAATTGGTGCTGATTGAATTACGGCAGAATGTTTTCTGACTACATTGTGCATGAGGCATTTCAATTTTAGTTGTGTTAAAATGTGAAATATGGGCATTTTAAAATGAAAGAAATATAGTAGGTCTATCTTTTTCTTTTGAGTTTTATTGCATAAAAATGTGCTGAGAAACTTTTTTATTTCTCTCCTAGCCCTTCTCCTGAGGCTTGGAATACTCTGAACCTTGAAAAACGAAAGAGGGAATTAAGTGATGTTGTTCATCAAGGTGGAAGAGACAGAAACTCTCTTGGCATCATGCTGAATGGAGTTTGTTTTGAAATTCAGGTTGGTCTCAATGAGCTATTTGCTCCTGGTATTAAATAGATGATCAGACCATTTTGAAAGATTATGTTTGCTAGAGTGGAGCCTATTGCTTGGTATGGTACGATCTGGCCAACTATTTAACATTTTAACTGCTAAGATTTACCATGTAAACTAGTCAAGAGGAAGAGAAAGTATAAGAAAACTAGTAGGTAGATTTGCTCTAGCAAATGACAGGTGATTAGATCACTCACAGAGATGGATTATTACGAACAATCATAAAAATAAGGCATTCGTAATGGCCAATCGTAAGCTGCCAGAGAAATCCGCGGTTGTTTAAGAACTGACTCCACAGATACCTTTGGATGCTCCACCCATCCTTCTCCGATATGATTTCACAATCCCACTCCCACCAAGATACCGATGTCGAGACTATCATCTTATTTAAGGCATATTCTGCTACAGCAAACAGATTCCACATTCCAGTGGTTTAACAAAATAGAAGTCTGTTTCCTGCTCATGAAGCAGTCTACAGCACATGTCCCTGGCTGCAATCTCCCCTGGATCTCTCTCCTCCAGGAACTCACGGTCCCAGGACTCATGTATAGGTCCCCAGGGCCCTGTCCACTAATCTGGGAGATGGGGAAGTGGGATGGAGAATCATGTAGGCGAGAGCTCTGTTGGACCAACATTAGTTGTACGGCCATATCTAACTGCGAAGAGAGCTGGGAAATGAAGTATAATTGTGTGCCTGGGAGGAAAAAATAAAATAAAGTTGTTTCTGCCACAATGATTGGTGCTTCCACTAATAATTGTCAACTTGGACCCTGTGCCAACAGCACTTTCCACAGTAAAATGACCATATTCCCTTTTGGGGGAGGTCTTGGGGAATGACTACCATCTACACTTGCTTTGATGTTATTGGATTCTTTCCAATGGAGATGGGATCTCTCTTTTGTGAGTGGATTTGGGTATGAAACTTGACTGAAGTCAAGAAACAAGCAAGAGATTGTGACTTTTTGCCAGGTGGCTGTCCTCAGCCTCTTCCATCTTTTTACTTTGGAAAGGATATTGGCATGCACCTGACCACTGGACCCCTAAATCTTCACTGAAGTGGCAGGTTCCTGTAACTTAAATCCATCCTTTGAAATACAGGTATCTTCTTAAAGCCTCTAACATACTATCTACCTCTTGCTCATCCTACAAAATTAGCATAATATCCTCAACGTAATAAATCAATGTGCTATCCAGACCTCTGTGGAGTATTTTATGACAGTTCTTTTCAGGAAAAACTGTAAATAAATATTTTGTTAATTTCACGTAAATGCAAATTATTTGGATCCTCTTTATCCAATCAAAATAGAAAATAATGCATGTGCCAAACCAGCGGCCATAGACCATGTTCTTGAAGCCTCATTAATCCTCTCTAGAAACATGTTATCCCACATTGGGCGAAGCAGCTCCAAGCTAGGCTACAACTTGGATGAGTCTACAAGGTCTACAGGGAGAAACAGGAAATGATATTTATACGCTAATGGAAAGAGGGAGAAATTAAAGGTACAGAATGAAGAGAGTCAGGTGGCTGAGATTCATTCATTCATCCAGGACATGGTGGTAAGTGCGGTGGAGCAAAATAAAGAAGGTGAGTGCTATGGAGATTGTCGAGGGAATGGACTGCTATTTTACCTACAGTTATCCATAAAGACACTCACAACTAAGAGGACATTTGAGCAGAAACCTGAAAGACATGGGAATAAATCTACGGATGTTGTAGGGAGAGCGTAGATGGCGGCACGACTGGCTTAGCGTATTTCAGGAAGGAGGCCAGTGTGACTGGAGCAGATGGACTTGGGAACATGGGAGGAGATGAGGTAAAGGGAGGGGACCTGGGGACAGAGGGAGGGAAACAAGGGCAGGGACTTGAAAGCCACTGGAAGGTCTATGGACATTTTCCTGGATGCGCAGAAAGCCTTTGAAAGATTGCTATCGGAGAAATATTGTGATCTGACTTACATTTTAACAGGATCCCTGCTGTGTTCAAAAATACATCAATCCATGAGTGGATTAATAAAACGTGGTACATGTGTACCATGGAGGTCTACTCAGCTATAAGAAACAATGGTGATCTAGCACCTCTTGTATTTTCCTGGATGGAGCTGGAACCCATTCTACTAAGTGAAGTATCCCAAGAATGGAAAAATAAGCACCACATGTACTCACCAGCAAATTGGTTTCACTGATCATCACCTAAGTGCACATATAGGAATAACATTGATCAGGTGTCGGGCAGATGTGGGTGGGGGAGGGCATGGGTGCATACATACATAATGAGTGCGATGCGCATCATCTGGGGGATGGACACATTTGAAGCTTTGACTTAGGGAGGGGAGAGAGGGCCAAGCGCAATATACGTAACTTAAACATTTGTATCTCCATAATATGCTGAAATAAAAAAAAAATACACCATGGGAGAGCTGCAGTGAAGGCAGGGAGACCAAAGAGGAGGCCAAACACAAAGGAATGTGGTCTAAACCTCCACTCACAGAAAGAGGGTCTCACGTTCTACTGATTGGGGAGGGAGGGAGGAAGTTCAGCAAATGGAAACAGCCATGTGCAAAGGGAAAAATATGAAGAAAATCCCACCTGATAGTCTACGTTGTATCAGGCACTGAAAATTGTATAACCTACCACATTTTCTTTGTCTTGACTACCAAGAAATTTAGAGCCAAATTTAATACTTAATGAAATCATTCGTAAGTGTACTCATTAATTCACTTATTCATACATTCAATCAACAACCAACTATTTCATGGCCAATATATGCTAAACACTGTGCAATAAGAATAGTCTCAGCCTTGAAGATCTCAATCAAGGCAAGTGTGAAAAAGAAATCTTTGACATTTTCTTGCAGCATATATGATCTAGAAGGGTTATTGCTTTCATTATTGAAACTCTATCACCAATGGACATTGAATGACAAATTAAAATTTGGGAAGAATGCTATATATTATTTTGACACAAAGAAACATTAACCAACTTACATTAACCAACACAGAGTTTTTTAGCAGTCAAAATTACTCTTTTTCAGAAATGACTAATTACTAAACTGTGCTTTTTTTTTTTAATCGAATTGTGACTTGGGTTTTCTTTTGAATTATATTTGCATGGTGAAGATAACTAATGTAGGCATTCTCAAAGTATATACAATCATTGTTGTAATAGAAAAAGCAAGTATAATTTGTAGCAACCTTGCTTAGATAAAAACCATCTTGTTTACAGAGTCTAACAAATTATACCATGAAACTAAACTGCAATGAGAGCTGAAATATTTGAAGTCTCTACTTTGACCTCACCGCTACCTTCAGTTTAGCTAATTCAGGGATTTTAATGATTATCTATAAACACTCTTCTTATTTATGATACGGTAAAATAATCAATGTTGTACCAATAAAACAGACAACTCAACCAAGTATAATTAGATTACGAAGGAAACTAAACAGAGTCATGTTCATTTTTTAAGATCTTTTAAAAATCTGGAAATTGTTGTGAAAAGTCCAGCTCTTGGAATTTTAAAGGCCAAATGGTATCAGGAAGCTAGTCATTCGGTAAGAATGATAACTTCAGGTCTCAACTGTTACCAGGCAATCACTACCCAGAGGGAGGGGGAAAAAAGGGTGAAATTTTCCCATTTGGTAACTTGATAAGTCTAGCAAAAACATAATAAGAAACAAAATTAAATCGGCTGGATGTCAACACTGAAAATATCTAATTATTAAATATCTTTGTGTCTTACTTAGAGCCATTTTCCCAGGATTTGGGAATGTGTCAGTAGTTATCATGTTTATTTTCAAGCTTTACAGATAGAAATTTGAGGATATGTAAAGAACAGTCCTAAAACTGTAATCATTAGTAGTAGTTCAGGACCACAATGAGAAAATATATAATTTGGCCTTTTAAAACACTTTAGAATCATTTGGCTATTTGCATTGTATGTTTTTCAGTTATACTTGACTATCGAATTATCATCTTAATTTTTGATTGACCAATTTTTAAATAGTTTTTCTTACTCCTTGACCTCTATATGTTTTTACAGACCAAAATAAAAAGATGTTTCTTAAAGCATTTTTTCATTTTGGCATATTGTATCTAATTTAGTTCAAGTAAGGGTAACATTTAAGGAAAGAAACATCCATGAAAAAATATATTTATTTAACAAATATTCATTGAGCTAAGTGCTATTCTAAGACCTTGGGTAAGTAATACTCTATAGAAACCATTCTTCTCAATTTTATCAATGACCTCTGTGATGGTTAATCTTATGTGTCAACTTGGCTGAGCGTGGTACCCAGTTGTTCAATCAACACCAGTTACTGAGGAGGAATTTTCTGTTAAGGAATTTTTTTTAGATGTGATTAACCTTTAAATTGATAGATCCTGAGGAGAGCAGATTACCCTTCATAATGTAGGTGGGCCTCATCCAATCAGTTGAAGGTTCTAAGAGAAAAGACTGAGGCCCATCTGCTACATTCGTCCATAACCTCTCAGATAATTTCCCTGTTTCTAACCTTGGCCTCTGACACATCTTTTCTAGACACAGTGATCCTCTTCAAATGTAGGTCAGATCTCGTCACTTCTCAGAATTGTTCACCGATTCTACATTTCACTAACCCATAAAAGCCAATACCCTACAATGGCGCAGACATAACTTAAGGCTATTTTATTCTCCGTGAATGGTGTGACGAAGATGCCCTACAGACACTTCACAATCTAGCCCTCTTTCTCTATTAGTCTTCAGAGCTTCCATCCTTCCATCCTCCCTCTTCCTCCATTCCACTGGCCTCCTTGCTATTTCTCCAACGCTATTGGCAAGATCCTGAATTAGGGCCTTTGCATTGCTTGATTTCTCTGCCTGGAAAGCAGTTCTTACAGATAATCACACTGATTATGTCTTTGCTCAAATGTCAACTTCTCAATGAGTCTCACTCTAATAATTTGATTTAAAATTGCAACCTGCCCTCCCCCACCCCGCTAATTCGCACTACTAATTACCCTTCACATTCTCCTCTTTACGTATTTCCATATTGTGAGTCTCGTTTATTGACCTGAACTCCAGACTCATGTATCTCCCGCTGATGTGCCAGCTCCACCAGGGTAGAGACGTTTGGCAACTTTGTTTGCTGTTATATTCTAAAATACTCAGCACGGTGTATGACACATGATAAATACATGCCATATGTTTATATTTTAATAATTTAAAATAAGCTGTTTGAAAGCACATCTTTTATGAAGTCATGAAACCTAAGTTATCACCCTATTTTGGGAAACCAACACAAACTCCTCTCAAATAAACTTAACCTATATTAGGTATCTAAGTTTGATGTCATTTTTTAGGGAAGAGTTTACTACTACAACTCTGAAAACTAAAAGGCACCCAGACTGATTACATGCACCCAAAGCAACGGGGAGCAGAATGAATGCTGACGTTGCTCCCAGGATCAGAAAGAGATGAATGAGGAGAGATCGTACCTACATTGCTCTCCTGCTCAGCACCATAGGAAAGTGAGAGTCATAAATGGAAAAATGGAGTAAGATTATGGAAACTGACCTACTTACTTATAGCCTAAATAGTTGCATACTTCAATCCATTTAGAGCCCTTGTAGAGTATTACTTAGTAAACTTATCTGTCCACATTCCTTGATTTTACTCAGGGCATAATAATTTATTCCATATACATAATCACTGTGATGTATTCCAACTCATTGTCTCTGACATTTACTTCTAGACTGGAACACGCTCTCATCTCATGAGCATTTGGGCAATCTAGGGCGAATCACAGACCACCTTCCGAGTTGGATTATATTTCTACACAGAATATGCTAACTATGATGATGAGGGGTTCGTTCTCCATTTGTTGTCGATTCATTCACTTGAGTGCTTACAACCTTCAAAGTATTATCCCAGGAGGCAATCAACTGTTAACTCAAATTAAGTATGTTATGGGTACTCAATAATCCAGTAAATGCAAAAAATAATAATGGTGGTGTTAACAAATACCACTACCCGAATCTCAGGAAACACCGTTCAAAACATTAAAATCAATCGCGTGTGTGTGTGTGTGTGTGTGTGTATCCAGAGAGAGAGAGAGAGAGAGAGACAGAGATGGAGAGAGAGTGTTAGTTCAATTCTTGGTGTTCCTCAAAATAATTAAATGATTCACACAAAAAAAATCACTAAATAAACACTTTTTAGATACATTTTCTAAATCTATATAGCAGTTATATTAATGCTTATCTTTTCCAGTAATAAAAGAAATACATGCTTATTATGGAAAAACTAAAAATTTTTTAGATGGATATCCAAGTTTCATATAGTACACCAAAGTCACATGTCAGCAGTACGTTGAGGGAGGGAGGGAGGGAAGGAAGGAAGGAAAGAAGGAAGAAAGGAAGGAAGGAAGAAAAAAAGAGAAGACTCTGAACCTGAAATCAAGAAAATGCTGGTGTCAATCCACTTTCAGGATCTGGTCAGTGAGTTGTCTAAATAATGTTCCACTAGTCCATACCATTTATTGTATTTGTAATTAAGCTCAGAACTATATATGATGAGAAAGAGTGTGTTAAACATGAAAGCAATGTTACTTCCTTCAGTTTGTCAAAACAATCTTGAAGTCTTAAGGTTTGAAATAGAATTCTCAGTACTGAATTCTTTTTGTAATCTACTGTGAAGAAAAAAAGAAGTTTATAATAAGCCACTGTGAAATAATTAGAAATACACACATTGGTCTCTACCCTCAGCTCCTTATCATTTCTTGAGTGACAGGGGTACATGGAGAACCTTCTATTCCAGTGTTTGGTCTCTGACTCCAGTTCCCAACACAGAGATCCCACGTCCCTTGGAATTTCCTAGGTGACGGGAGCATTTCTTTGCTCCAGTGAAGTGACTCTTGGTGGCCCGCGGGATGGCAGCTAGTCACCAGAGAAAGGCCAAGCCAGGATTAGGAGCTTGGAGCTTTCAGCCCCACCCCTGCTTTCTCTAGAGAGGGCAGAGGAGCAGCAAATGGAATTAATAATCAATCATGTCTAATGATGAAGTCCCCATAATAAAATTCCTGAGCTACAGAGTGTGAGGAGCTCCTGGGTGGCTGAGCCCATCTGTGAGCCAGGAGGGAGGACTCACCCCAGCTCCACGGGGACCCCTCCCTCTATACACCTCTTCACCTGGCTGTTTATCTCCATCATTGAGTATCAATATATCCTTCATTAATAAACCAGTGAATAAAGTGTTTTCCTGAGTTGTGCAAGCTCTATCCATCACACCCAAGTAGGGAGCATGGGAACCCCAATATAGACCCAGGTGGTGAGAAGCACAGGTGGTAACCAGTGCTTGTGCCTGGCATCTCAAGTGGGGAGCGGTTTGGGGGCACTGAGCCCTCAACCTGTGTGGCATCGAATGCCATCTTCAGGAAACTGAATCAGAGGACACCCAGCTATTGTCTGTTGGAGATTCTGCCAGAGAATTGCTTGGTAAGTGGGTAAAAAAAAAACCCACACATCTGGTGTCAGAGTGTAGAGTGGCCGTGTGAGTGTACAGAGGAGAAAAAACGGTTTAATTGTTCCTATATCCTCATACCCCATGGCTGAAAAAACAATCTGTGTCCTTTTTGTATTAAGGAAAGGGGGGGAGAAAAGACCACAAGTGAGTTTTAGGATTTTATATGCTATTTTGGTCTGGTTACAGAACACTTACAAAAACCGGGTTTAATTTTATTTCTTTAATAAATTCTTTCTCTCAAAACACACAATTAAAATTAATAAGAAAGGCAATATAACCTTAAATGAGAGCTTATAGACCGCATTCCTTACAACAGCTGCTTTTATTTCATTTTAAATTAGCCGAGCTTTATGTAGCGTCTTTGTAGCTGACCTTATAGAACTGCAATCCTAGGAGCCCCAAAGCACATGTTTCTGATTTTGTGTATCTGAAATAACATTTCTTATAATATTCAAAAAATGAGGCTGCATTGTGCCTGAGAGGAAAAAAATCCATGTATCCTTTAAAATATCCTTGAAATAAATATGAATGTTATTTATTCACTGAGGGCACAGAAAACCATAGACTTTATCTTACTCTTGCTTAATCTACCATTCTACTTTCTAGAGAGCCCTGTTCGGAAAAATAAAAATAGAGCCCACAACTTGGACATCTAAAATGGACAATGTAAGCATGGTTTAAAAAAAAAAGAAAAAGCCACCCTCTTAATTTATATTCCCAGTGAAATTTTATGTTTATGAGTAATAACTGTCTTCTATGGAGCTCACAACATCTTACGTACACTAATTGTTGAATGTTTTCAACATCCTTAAGAAATAGCCGGGAAACTCCTGCTGGTCAAGACATAGATAAAAACAAAGTCACGCTCCATTATTTAGCATGAAAAAGGAAATCTAACGAATTGTTGCACAAAAATTGTTCACCAGCTATTCTCTTTTTTAAATTAAAGAATATTCTTTTAATTTATTTTTTAATTTCAGAATACTATAGGGGTACAAATGCTTTCGTTACATATATTGCCTCTGCCCGAGTCACAGCTACAAGCGTGTCCATCCCCCAGATGGTTCACACCACACCCATTAGGTGTGAATTTACCCATCCCCTCCTCCCCCTCCCACCTGCCCAACTTAACTATTCTGTTGAGAATCAAACAAGAGGAAATTGGTTTTAAAAAATATATATATATTGATTGAAAGATTAAAAAAAGGAAATTGGTTTAAAATGTTCTTAAATTACAATAGAGGAACTACAAGACAGCAATAGGAAAGACGTTCACATGGTCAGAGTAAAAACGAGGTTGGATTAGGCTGCTAGCCTGCAGCCTGCATGAAAACAGTCTAACATAAGATGACTGGCAAGGTCTGGGGTCGTGGAGGGGCACCAAACATCATATAACCTTCTATATCAACTGTTCCCACTTAAGGACATTCAGGCACTTAAATTTGAATTATCCTCCCAGCACGATCCCAAATCTCAGAGCAGCGTTTTCCCTGCGTAAATGTGTTTATTCTGGGCAGGAACCAGAGCTCTAGGATAGGATACAATAGCATCTTGTGGGTCATTATTCTTCCTTTGGAAGAGAATAAAGATAAATTTCAGGTGTCACTTTTACACGGTTTAAACCAGAGGGAAAGTAATAATGTCCCTTTCAATCTCTTCCAAACTCAATGAATTCCGTCCCAGTGAAAATTACATACAGGTAGTTTCTGGATCAATGTAAGAAAAAGAAGACTATCATGAACCGTCCTCTCTAAAGGATGTTGTCTAAGTGATTACTGACCAGATAGGTGATCCACCTAAGTTGGCCCTATGGTGTTTAAAGAACCTACAAATGCAAATTTTAATGTATTTATTGTCTCTCCTCCACACTAAGTGAGCAACTATGGCTCTGAGTGCCGGAGGATTGACTCATCTTTTTCATTATCCTCTCTATGGTGTAATTTGTATAAATGGTTTAGGGTACTATGCATTGACATTCCCTCCACCAAAGCATGGCTTCATTGATTTAATACTGTTTAGTTACATAATTTTTCACAGTCGCAAATTGAAATTTTTTTTTATTTTAGAGACATTGGTGGAACAAATGAGATTCAGAGCCCAGAGGAAAGTGTTGTGATTAATACCAATCTGCCTCTCAACATTCCAAAACGTATCAAAGCGGCAGCCTGTGAACATTTTCAAAGTTTTCAAGTTTCAATCCTAATAATCTCACATTTTGTGGAGACCATTAATGACAAAAATGCTGTGACTTATGGAGAATGTAATCTTAATATTGAACGCTGAGAATGCTCTTTATTTGATTATATTTGAACTGATTCAATTTCCCACTTTTCCCAAGACCTCCTTTCTGAAAAGGAGTACCACGAGATAGTATGAAAGTTAAGATAGACCAGAAATGAAATCAACATGTTTGAGTTTGTGTATTTAAAAATATTTCTGATCAAAGATAATATCAGGTGATTCAATAGCCTATGAGGGATAATAGAATCACTCTATCTTTTATTTCACTCTGGTTATCTTTCCAGGACCAAAGCATCCAAGTTTAATTGCTGAGCCATTTCCAGAGATCAAGAAAAAGCCAAACTCCTTGCCATGGTCTATAGACACATCATGTTCTACCCTCCAGCCCTTCACCTCCCACTGCTTCCATTCTCCTCTAACAAACGCAACCTGAGTTTCAGTCTCCCAGCTGTTCCCTAAACCTATTGTTCCCTAATCCTGATCCTCCACATCTGTGTCCTTAATTAAGCTTTGCTTCAACCTGGAAAGTTCTCTGAAATTTCCTTCTCATCGAGTGAATTCTTACTTATTCAAAATGGCTCCTCCACATACAGGAGTGGATTAATAAAATATGGTATATGTCTACCATGGAGTATTATTCATCCATAAAAAAAAAATGTCAACAGCTACCTTTTGTAACAACCTGGATGGAACTGGAGACCATCCTCCTAAGTGAAGTATAACAAGAATGGAAAAACAAATACCATATGTGCTCACTATTAAATTAGAACTAAATGATAAACTCTCATGTGTATGTATGGTAAGAAAATTCAATGGAAATCAAACAGATGGGGGGGGAGGGGAGGGGTACATTCACACCTAACAGGTACAATGCATGTTATCAGGGTGATGGACACACCTATAACTTTGACTCAAACTGTACAAAAGTAATTCATGTAACCAAAACATCTGTATCCCTATAATATTCTGAAACACAAATAAATCAATCAATACTGTTAATCATTCTATATCTAGCAAAACTGTCCTTCAAAAGTGGAATAGAAAAAAAAAAATTAAGACATTCCCAGATGAACAAAAGCTGAGACAGTTTATTAGTACTAGAGCTGCCTGGCAAGAAATTTTAAAGGGGATCTTGCAGTTTAAATAAAGGACATTAGAAAATAAATACAACAAAAACAAAAATAAATAAATTAGACTTAACTAAAAAAGTTTCTGCACAGCAAAAGAAATAATCAACAGAGTAAATATACAACCCACAAAATAAGAGAAAATATTCACAAACTATACATTGGGCAAAAGACTAATATCCAGAATCTACAAGGAACTCAAACAACTCAGCAAGAAAAAAAAAATAAAAATAAAAATAACCCCATTAAAAAGTGAGCAAAAGACATGGACATTTTTCAAAATAAGATATACAAATGGCCAGCAAACATATGAAAAAATGTTCAACATCACTTATCTTCAGGGAAACGCAAATTAAAACCACAGTGAGATACCACCTTATGCTTGTGAGAATCACCATATTAAAAAGTCAAAAAACCAATAGATGGTGGTGTGGAGGCAGTGAACAGGGAACGCTTATACACTGTTGGTGGCAATGTGTGTTTGTACAACCTCTATGGAAAACGGTATGGAGATTCCTCAAAGAAATAAAAGTAGACCTACCATTTGATTCAGCAATGCCACTGCTGGGTATGTACCCAAAGGAAAAGAACTCATTTTACCAAAAAAGACACATGTACTCATATGCATATCACAGTACAATTCATAATTGCATAGATATGGAATCAACCTAAGTGCCCATCCACTGATAAGTGAATAAAGAAAATGTGATACATATACACACATATATATATTTACATATATATGTACACACACACATATACACACACACACACACACACACACACACACACCATGGAATACTATGCGTAGCCTATGAATACTATGCAATTCATCCATGTAACAAAAAAACAACTTGTACTCCCTAAATCTATTGAAATAAAAAATAAATAAAAAATTTAAAAGGACACTAGATAGTAATTACAAGCAGGATGAAGAAATTAAAATCTCAGTAAAATACATGGGAAATTATTTTTCAAAAAGTTAGTATTACGTAACAACAGAGCATAACCGTACTTTTTTGTTTTCTACATGATTTAAGAGATTAATACATCATAAAATTATTAGTCTAAAAGCTAGTATTATTATAGCTTTGGTTTATAACACCACATTTTGTTCTCTACATAATTTAAGACACTAACGCATTAAAAAATTATTAGTTTATGTTTCTGGGCACATAATGTACTAAGATGTAATTCTGTGACATCAATAACCACAGGGATAGGGACAGAGCTGTAAATGAGCAGTTGCTGGTATAAATTCAAATTACAGTGTTATAGCTTTAGGATGTCAAATGTAATTGCCATGGTAACCACAAAGAAAACAGTCACAAAAGGCTGTATATGCAAAAGGAAATGGGAAGGAGTTAAAACATTCCGCTACAAAAAAAAAAAAAATCAACTGAACACAAAAGGAGACAGTAAAATGGGGTCTCAAAGAGAAATTTATACACCCCTGTTCCTAGTAAATTAGTCACGATAGCTAAAACGGGGAAGCAACTCACGTGTCCATCAAGTGATGAATGGATAAACAAAATGTGGTATAGAGATACAATGAAACATTATTCACCCTTAAAAAGGGGGGAAATTCTGACACATGCTACAACATGCATGATCCTGGAGAACATTGTGCTAAGTGAGATAAGCCAGTCACAAAAAGACAAATGCTGCCTGCTTCTGTTCACACAAGGTACCCAGTCAAAATCACAGAGGGAAAACAGAACGGTGGTTGCCAAGGGCTGGGAGAAGGGGAATGAGGAGTTATTGCTTAACGAGTGTAGAATTTTAGTTTTGCAAGATGAACAGTTTTGGAGAAGGATGGTGGTGATGGGTGTACAACAATACGAACATATTTACTATCGCTGAACTGCACCCTTAAAAAATGGTTACGATGGTAAATTCTGTGTGTATTTTACCACAATAAAAAACTGAAGGAAAAAAAGGCTTTCCCTCAAGGATTTTTGAACATCAACAATTCTTCTAAGAGGCATTCTATGATTAATTAGCCTCTGAATTTAAGCAGAAATAAAACTCAAACCACAATAAAGCACGTAGCATGTTAGTTTTCATATGACGATACAGTAAAAGGAACTCTAAAGAGGGATTTAAAATAATTTCACAGATTATATTTGAGGTTAAAAGTCATATTTTTATAGTATGCAAAATATAAATTAGCAATCTCATCACGTTTATTCCCTGTAGACAAAACGGGGGGGGGGGGGATAAAAACGCAAGCACATGTAAATGATTTTTTGTTTATGGGGTTTGGGAAAGTTCAGTTTGTTTCAAATCTGAGCCCAATCAAGAAAAATATTTAAAGAAGAACACTCTATGAACCACAGCAAAGACTCAAACTTTATACGTCTATTTTTTCTCTCAATTTCCCCTGCTGTTTTCATACACCCACTTTACAAGAGAGAGAAACTGAAAGTGAGAACACATACAGAAAATTGTTTTTATATTTCCTTAGCATACGTTTTGCCGTTAAATATTCACATCATTCAACCAAGCAATTTCGAACATAGACCCCAACTAAGCTCATTTGTAAAACAAAACACGTGCGGACAATGATTAAAATACAGAAGGGAAGGGGAGTTTCTCAGGTCTGCTTTGCTTTCCTTATGTGTATTTTCCGTCCCATTTCCACTCAAACCATTTGACAGCAAATGACCACCACTCAGAGCAAACAATTTTCTTTGGAGTGAGAAAATTAATGAGTAAAAACTACCACACTCTCTCTGAGAAATGTTATCCACTGGGGTTATCTTCTTCCTGTAAACTGTGTGAGTTTATCAGAACAGCATACTCTGGGGAAAAGAAGGAATGACCTTTCCCAACAAAGAATGATCCTGAAAATCGAATGTGAAGTCGCCAAACCCCTGGCAGTGCCTTTTCTAGGGAAACATTTTGTTATTTAAGTTAAAACGTTATCTAATGACTTGGCAGGGCCACACTTTAGCACGTAACAGAATTTAGCCCTGGATATAACTGTGGGTACTAAAATATGGGAGTTGCACTGAGTTCCACCCCCTACTGTAGACCTAGTAGTGTTATTCATGCATCCAAATCCCATATACTGAGTGCCTACCATATTGCTTCTTCCGCCGTTCAGGAGTTCAGGATCGGGAGAGCCGGACAGGAAAGCCAACAGCAGGAGCACGAACCAGGATGTCCTTTGAAAGTTCTAGACCCCAGGTTCGATTGGGAGCTTGTAGAAGGGGCACTTAACCAGGCTTGGAATAGGGCAAGCAGGTGCAGGAAAGCTATTCCCAGCTGAGGCTGCTTGAAGGCTAAGTGGAATTTTAGCAGAAAAGAGGCAAGAAAGCTTTCAGTCTGAGAGAACAAGCATGGGCACAGTTGAGAGCTATTAGATGGTAAAATAAGACTTATGGATCAGGCGTTGGGGCTGAGGCAGAGAAAACTGGATAAAGGGGAACAAATCCATCTCCTTTTCCACGTCTGTGTAACTTTGTTGGCACTACGTGCCCCGCCAAGTATTAGGTAGCCCCCTAAGGAGAATACAGATAGGAAAAAACTATATGGTCACTCTCCTTAAAAATGTTCCAGTTTAGTTAGAGTGGGGGCTTGGGGGAGGGTGTGCAGATAGACTTTCTAAAAGCAGGTGTGGTGACATGTGACACGGCAGAAGTCTTGCAGCAAATGGTTGGACCACAAGGGAACATGGGACCAGTTCCACTGGGTAGAAAGTAAGAACCGATACAGTTGTTGGCTCCAGGTGCCATCTTCCTTCTCTCCCACCGCGTTTAGAGATCACAGCGTCCTTCCCTGCTGAGCCCAGATTTCCTTCTCGAAAACGACAGTCCAGGCACACACAGCTGATCAGAGCTGGTACGTGAGACCAATCCTGGGTACGCGACGCCTTGGAAAGCTTAGTCTTTGAAGGAACAGGAAGATAAAGTGGAGTGGAGTTAGAGATCAGAGAGCCAGTGGGGGGGTCCCTGAGGTTGGCTGACACTGGTTCTTCCCTCCTAACTGGAGGGAGGGGAAGGGCAGGGAGAGCTGCAGATTGCAGGGCTAATTGCACTGGCTTGTGCCAGCCCCTGCACGATCTGTCCCCTACGAGACAGCTGGTGACGGCTCCCTGACCCACACGCAACAGCATCTTCGCTCCTACAGTGAAGACCAGAACTAGGGACAGGGACCGGGAGAGGGAGAGGGAGGAGAGGGAGATATTTGATTCCACACACCAGAAAAGAGGCCCCAGGAAAAGCTCCTAAGTAGGGCTGAAGGAGAAAGCAAGTTACGGAGTTCCTGTTAGGAATGGCAGCCGGGGCCGGTGGGACCCTCCGGGGAAGGAAGCCAGGCTTGCTTGCTCCTCGGTGCAAAACAGCCTCAGCACTGCACGGGAAAGGGAATGGAATGTTCGTCAATTGTATTAAAAGTAGATGCACTTATTAAAAATGCAGCGGTATTTGCCAGAAGCAGATGGAAAACAGAAATTCAAAACAAGGTGAGGTCATTTGCAAAACCCCAGCCCTGCGGGCGAACTCCCAGCAGCTGACAGTTCTCCTGCACCCGTGTGGCGCTGATGGGAGGTGGCTGGGAAGGACGAGGGGGCAGAAAACCCCAAGACGTGGTTATATGTCCTTTTCCTTCTGTCTTTCCCCAGGATAAAGACATCTCCTTCCCCTCCCATTTAACAGCCATTGGTGTCAATTCAGAGTCTGTGAATTGCTGGTTTCATCCCTGCAGAAATCAGATTTCCCTCCTGTACCTATTGTATAGATGTGCTCACTCATCTTAAACACTGCAATTTATTACAGCTAAAAACCAGCCAAACTCTAGTAATTTCTGAGCCTGAACTTGGACGACCACTTTTTCTATAATATCCGAATTTTAATTCCAAAGCTTCAAATAACCTTAGAAATGTCTAGTCTATCAGTCTCAATGTCCCTGTTGGGCAAAGTCCAATCCAGAAAAGTCGGGTTATTTGCCCTAGTTTACATAGCAGTTTTGTAGCTAGAAGCCAGAACTTCTGGCATCCGTTACAGTACAAGATTGAAGAAAATGAACACTTTGGCTTTGAATAATTCTTTCAAGAATAAGGCTTAGGCTGCTGGCTAATGGGTATTCTAACAGTACTTAGTTATATTGCTTTAATAAGATCTATTAAGCGGTGATGTAACAAAAATAACAGGGATGATAAGCATACCCAGATATTAATCATGATTCGCACGATTTTGCAAAGCTTTAAAAAAATTCTCTTAGAACCATTGCCATAATGAAAACTTCCTTATTATAAAACAAACAGTGGAGGGGGGAGCAGGGGGGAGGAGGGGGGCTTTCCCACCTATTTCTGGGGAAATCAGAAAAAGCTGGTGTGATTGGGAAACCGTGCAAAGGAAAGATTGAATTAAAAGAAAATCAGCCCTTGTTACTTTAATCATCGATACGACGGAAATTTTTTTGACAATCCCTGTCAATTTACACATTAAGTCACTGTTCAATTATCCAAATTTGAAACACAAAGTACTGTTTTCTTCTACAGCGGGATTAAAAATTAAGACATTACTAATTATGGGAATGTTGACTGTAATCAGCTATTCTTCTAGCTTCTTTTCTTCTTTTCCTTTTAATGAGTTCTTCAAATTAGGGCACACACAGTACGGTTTCCAGAAAGACAGATGTGGGTGTCTCTAGAAGCAGATAGAAAGATGCTTTTTCCCCAAAAGAAAAAAGTACTGTACTTTTGAAAGTTAGAGAAAATAACTAAATGTTTTTAGATTTTAGATTCACGAATCCTCGGTGGTTTTATACACAAAGTGGGTTTATGAAGATATATAAACTTGATGGATGTATACAGAATTGCTAGAGGCAATGCGTTAGAAATTTAATATGAGAGTTCTAGACAACCGAGCATTAGAGATTGTTTTAAGAGGCTCAGTTCTTCTAGTGACACTGTGACTTCTGTTCTTCATGGCCAATCTCAGCGTCCCTCAGTATCTCGGCTCATCCTGTTAGAAAGTGGGAATTTCCTATGCACCTCTCAGATTTTTTGGAGAGTAATGATCGAACAGCTTTAAACATAATTTTTGTGGAAAATGTAAGAAATGCTTCACTTTACTTTCTAACTCCCAGTTTCCGTAGTTTTCAGTGCCTTGAGGTCAAGGTTATCGAAGTGAATAGTTTAGCGGACGGAGCAGGAAGAAGTGGAGGGAAGGCCATTGAGCACATCTGAATATAACAGGGCCCTCACTCCTCTTCCTCTTCTTTTTTACGCTCTCACAGAAAGAACTCACCTTGGAATATCAACACAACATTGTGGTACAGAATGTAGGCTTTTGAGTCAGACAGTATAGAATTGAAACTCTAGCTCTTTCTTTCAATGACTACTCATGGCACTGGATGAGTTGCTTCCCATCTTTGAGCCTCGGTTTTGTTTATGAAACATGTAACAAAATGTTGAGTACAATGTTTTCTGTTATCTTTGAGTTGCTGAGGCCAGAGGCTGATAATAAAAGGCCATTTTGTCCCCACTTCCAAAAAAAGAGTGCCAATAAACCAACAGGTATTGAGGTCAGAGACCTTCCCAAGGCTGGGGGGACAGGCCGGGTACCACTAAGTACCACCCCAACTTCCCATCAGAAAGTTATGGAAACTGCTCGACTGTTATTAATGAACATAATGGGTAGAAATAGAAGATTCAATAAAACACAGTTGAGAACAACTTCAGATCCCCCAAAACTCTGATTACATATGGAAAATAATACCTACCTGACATAATCCTCAAATGTAAGTCATAAATTGTATCTCATTACACTCCTGCTTAAAACTCTAAAGTCGGCCAGGTGCGGTGGCTCACACCTGTAATCCCAGCACTCTGGGAGGCCGAGGTGGGAGGATCGCTTGAGGTCAGGAGTTCGAGACCAGCCTGAGCAAGATTGAGACGCTGTCTCTATTAAAAAAAATAGAAAGAAATTAGCTGGCCAACTAAAAATATATAGAGAAAAAATTAGCTGGGCATGGTGGCGCACGCCTGTAGTCCCAGCTACTCAGGAGGCTGAGGCAGGAGGATCGCTTGAGCCCAGAAGTTTGAGGTTGCTGTGAGCGAGGCTGACGCCACGGCACTCACTCTAGCCCGGGCAACGGAGTGAGACTCTGTCTCCAAAAAAAAAAATAATAATGATAATAATTGCTTCTGTTTGGCTTCCAGTTCATTTCAGCCAACAGACATTGCCAGCAAGAGAGCAGAGAGCGGGAAAAGACTGAGATGGGTATTGATTCCTTCCTCTCCCTTCCTTATGGGTTATCGTAGTTAAAATTTTCTTCATCCTTCTGTTGAAAGTTCCTATCAGGTAGCCCCAACTCTCTCAGAGTTCTACGACAGCTTCTTCCTTAACCCCTCCGGGGAGACAGCTCCCCAGTCTTGCTGGCCCCAGGGTAGCTACCTGTGTTTGTAGGTTTCTCTTAAGTCTGCCCACAGCTTTAGAAATAGCTCCTTTATTAGTAACTCTCCTCGGGTATCCCAATTGTGCATCTGTACATAGGGTATAGGTTTTTTTTTTTTTTTGAGACATAGGCTCACTCTGTCACCCGGGCTGGAGTGCCGTGGCGTCTGCCTCACTCACAGCAACCTCAGACTCCTGGGCTCAAGCGATCCTCCTGCCTCAGCCTCCCGAGTAGCTGGGACTACAGGCATGCGCCACCATGCCCAGCTAATTTTTTCTGTATAGATTTTTAGTTGTCCAGATAATTTCTTTCTATTTTTAGTAGAGACGGGGTCTTGCTCTTGCTCAGGCTGGTCTCGAACTCCTGACCTCGAGCGTTCCTCCCTCCTCGGCCTCCCAGAGTGCTGGGATTACAGGCGTGAGCCACCGCGCCTGGCCTTGGTATAGGTTTTGATGTTGTTGTTTAAGAACTGAATAGCTAGCTGGTAGCATTGATTCATAGGAAAATTTCTACCAGCATTGTTTGTATTTAAATGGATATTTAAAAGGGAAAATCGGTAATATTTCTTCGCCAGTTGGATGAGCTAGATCGAGAGGAAGGGGAAAATGACACGTGACTCCCGGGTTTCTGTTGAAGAGTGATTGCTGCCCACCACGCTGGAGAACACGGGAGGCAGACTGGGTTTGCACGAAACATAATCATTTCCATTTCGGACACTGACTATTCCCAAGGACTTTCTATGTGTAAAGCACTATATGAGATGATTCACATATAGTATTTCATTTCATTTACATGCATCATACCACTGGCCCTATAAGGTTTTGTTGAATCTATTTTACAGAATAGAAAACTAAGTCTGGGGGAAGACACAAAATTTATCTATTTCATACAAGCATAATAGTTTAAGTAGAGCAGAAATGTACACCCAGATCTATAGCTTTTAAAGATCTGTACCTATTTAAGGTAACTTTCACGACTGTATTTCATGCGAGAAGCTTATTGTGGATGAAATAAACCATGTGTAAACTCAAAACAAGACATCTAACCCGTTCTTTACATTCCTTTCGGTTGTAATTCCTTTTAATTTTCATCCGAGTCACGTTTATAAAGAGACACAGAAATGAATAGGTCGGAACAGGGTGAAGACTGGAAGAGAGTTGTATTTAAAATCTGCCTTGTTGTAAAGACAAATTTAAATTCAACTGATATTTACTAAACGTCTACCATAGGGAGATACTTTAGAGAACACATTTAAATAGATTACCTGCCTTAACCGCTACAACAACCCTCTCAAGTACATCATTTCTTGCTTTGCAAAGAAGTAACCTTCGTTTGGAAACTTTCTTGATTTTTAACTCACTTCTTTCTATTTGATTTGGTTTCTAAATGTTCTGCCTTTGCATAGGGGTATCCGTTCCACAATCATTTATTTGAGTGACCACAACTCTTTCTATGGGTGATAACAAACGAAAGAAACAAGGCAATTGAGACCTCTGATTTTATAACAACTGTCTTGAGTCTTGATGTGTCCAAATTCTGAAAAGATTTCGCTTTTTAAGTCTTTTGGTACTTCCTGCATTAGGAAACAGATGTGAGATTTAAAGAAATACATCAATAAATCTGGTATAATTTAAATCGCCTTACGATTATTTTATAAAACCTCTGATTTCTGGAACAGAAAGAATGTACTCAAAAATATGATGCCGTCGTCACTGAATAATATGTTTTGAATTTACTAATTAAAATAATTATGTTTGGGCTTCATTCACATAAGGTTCAGATCTTCTTTAATATCTACAATGCTGGTATAAATTCTAATAAACACATTGCCATGATGTTTAACTTTCTTTCTTTCTTTTTTCTTTTTTTTCTTTTTTTGAGACAGAGTGTCACTTTGTTGCCCGGGCTAGAGTGAGTGCCGTGGCGTCAGCCTCGCTCACAGCAACCTCAAACTCCTGGGCTTAAGCGATCCTCCTGCCTCAGCCTCCCGAGTAGCTGGGACTACAGGCATGTGCCACCATGCCCGGCTAATTTTTTTTTCTATATATATTTTTAGTTGTCCAGATAGTTTATTTCTATTTTTAGTAGAGACAGGGTCTCACTCAGGCTGGTCTTGAACTCCTGACCTCGAGAAATCCACCCACCTCGGCCTCCCAGAATGCTGGGATTACAGGCGTGAGCCACCGCGCCTGGCCGTTTAACTTTCTGAAATGAAGTTCTTTAAAAAATAATCTTTATAGGCCAGGCACAGTGGCTCACGCCTGTAATCCTAGCACTCTGGGAGGCCGAGGCAGGAGGATCACTCGAGGTCAGGAGTTCGAGACCAGCCTGAGCAAGAGTGAGACCCCGTCTCTACTAAAAATAGAAAGAAATTAGCTGGACAACTAAAAATATATATAGAAAAAATTAGCCGGGCATGGTGGCGCATGCCTGTAGTCCCAGCTACTCGGGAGGCTGAGGCAGGAGGATCGCTTGAGCCCAGGAGTTTGAGGTTGCTGTGAGCTAGGCTGATGCCACGGCACTCACTCTAGCCCAGGCAACAGAGTGAGACGCTGTCTCAAAAAAATAATAATAATAATCTTTACCTTTAATATTGACATTTATTTCATTTATCTTTAATGCACATAAGAAACAAGCATAGGGGAAATATATGCTTTTATACTATGTGTTATAAATATGTATCGTGAAAACACATTATACCTAATTGCCATACAAGGAATGATGCCCTCTGTGTATTTATTTAACATAACATCTCTAAACGTTAACCTTCACCCTATGATTATAATGTAAATCTGTGCACACCGCAGAATTTGGCAACTGATAGTTGGATTAGCACTTAAAAACAAAGTAGTATAACCCAGGACTGAAAATAAAATTAGTGTCCTACAAAGCACCACCTTGGGCGACAAGGCTGTTTTGCCGCTTATATATACAATCTGTTTCTTGCCATTTCTTCTGCCACATCATGCTTCCTATTGGGCTATGTCAACATGATCTTTATTCCATGTTGTAATATCCTATGTACCTTCCCAAATCGGCCAGAAGACCACACTACACTCTTCCACTGCATCTGAGCTCACAACAATGTGTTTCAGACGGTTGCCTCTGAGTACTGTGGGCCCACAGTCTGCTTTTCAGCCCAGCAGTTTTACAGCAATAGTGTGAAGCCCTGATTTCAATCTCACAGAATCATGCTTGGCGCAGAGAGAGGCTCTTACGCGGACCTATTTCATTTCACCTTTTAGGAATGATGTAAATATCGTGTGTCTCTTTCTCGAAATGGACCACTGCAGGGTCGTATTCTGACCTCATCTTTCATGGACCACACAACGTGGCGACCGTACCATTTGTCCTTTTTGCGCTTAGCTCATGTGGTGAGCACCTGAAAACTATTCTCAAAACTTCCCGCCCGCTCTCCTGCCTGACTTTTAAATCACGCTTGTTAATTCCTGCGGAGGTTGGGCTGACAAGCGAGATGGGAGGTGCCCTGCAGGGCCACGATCGCCAGGTCAGGGCAGGGTTTTCATGATGTCGTTGTTTAATCATCTCTGGGTATGATCAGAATTAAGCAGAACGTAAGCAGAAGATTTTTGCAAAGCCTGTAATATTTTGCTCTTGTGCATTTCTCCATTTTACAGTATAATGAATAAGTATATGGATTGAGGTAAGTCTAGGTTAGAGTCCCCTTCTGCTACTTCTAAGCTCTGCAACTTGGGAAGCTTATACATAATACTTATCATATATTCTTTTTTTTTTTTTTTTTTTTTTTTTGAGAGAGAGTCTCACTCTGTTGCCTGGGCTAGAGTGCCGTGGCATCAGCCTCACTCACAGCAACCTCCAACTCCTGGGCTCAAGCGATCCTCCTGCCTCAGCCTCCCGAGTAGCTGGGACTACAGGCATGTACCACCATGCCCGGCTAATTTTTTCTATATATATTTTTAGCTGTCCAGATCATTTCTTTCTATTTTTAGTAGAGACGGGGTCTCGCTCTTGCTCAGGCTGGTCTCGAACTCCTGATCTCGAGCGATCCTCCCGCCTTGGCCTCTCAGAGTGCTGGGATTGCAGACGTGAGCCACCACACCCGGCCTGTTTTATCTTTTAAAACTAAGGACTGCTTTGCCACCCAATACTTTACCCCCTAAACAGTCAAGATGATACTGACTATGTACCTGATACTCTTTGATAAGAGCCTGATAAAGTTGTCATGTTGTCATGATTGATGTCTTTCCCATGGCTTCATTAATGGTTGCAGTTCCTCACTGTGCAAGCAACACACACACACACACACACACACACACACCCCACATACACATACATCCCTACCTAACCTCGATACCGGATAGGAAGATAGTAAGGGAGTTAAAAGGGTTTTCTGACCTTTCCACAGTGCATTGACAGTCTCCATTATTGGTCCTAATGTCTCAGACGTTTTGGTATCAACAATTCCAGTGACAGTATCTGGGATGTTAGCTCTATCCCACAGCTTTTGCTAGGAAAAAAAAAAAACTTTACTTTTCCTTGGGAAAGAAAGACTAAGTATTCTAGGAAGGTTATAGATGTATTAGGTAAGTTATATTTATTTTTGTAAGGTCTACTCATCTTGACTTGAGATTGTTAAATCCTTTGTAAAAAAAAAAGCTATTTATCATAAAAGAAAAGAATTTGGGGGCATCGAGTTTAGAAGGAATTGAGTGTGACATCTGATATTTGTTGTCATTACTTTATTTCCAACTACAGTGTCTATAGCATTTATAGGGCTTTATATTGTGATAAGGGAAGTATCTATTCCTTCCAGGATATGACTAGGAAAATTTACAACGTATAAGTGTTTGAAATTGAATCATGTATTGAGATAACTAGAGTCTCTATGAAATTGAAGCCAGCCTAGCAGCGTCTGGGTTCAGGGATTGAGGGCTTAAAAGTTTTATTAAAAAGTACGAGACCCTCTGTCTCTGTGCATTTAGCTAATAAAATAGATTTATCCATATGGGTTGAATATACGTTATTTTCTAGGTTAGAAAAGTTAAATGTCTAAAGTCTTTGACATATGAAATTATTTTTACGAATATATTTTAATGACATTCTGTATTACATTATCTTATTTCTCTAGAGTGAATAAGAAAGGTCTTTTATCAAAGATGATCTAAATCAGGGTAATGGAATTTAGCAGAAATGTTTCAAAAATAAGATTTGGAAGCTTTGAGATCTCAATTTTTTTTTTTTTTTTTGTTTTTTAGAGACAGGGTCTTGCTCTGTTGTCCAGGCTGGAGTGCAGTGGTGCAATCATGGCTCACTGCAACTTCAAACTCCTGGGCTCAAGAGATCCTCCTGTCTCAGCCTCCCAAGTAGCTAGAGATACAGGTTCACGTCACTATGTCTGGCTAATTTTTTTATTTTTTTGTAGAGATGGGGTCTCACTTTGTTGTCCAGGCTGGTTTTGAATTCCTGGCCTCAAGCAATTCTCCTGCCTCGGCTTCCCAGAGTGCTGGGATTGTAGGCATGAGCCATCATGCTTGGTAAGATCTCAAATGTTGAGAATCTGAATTAAACCCATTTATTTTACATAGATATTTTTCACAACATCCTATTTTCCTTTAGTAAGTATAGTATTAGAAATCTACTGATTTTTCTCTCTTTTAAGGTTATAGTCATTCTTCAATGACATATATTTATATAATGACTCACTATATTATAATTGTAAATGATAATGTGCATATACCTGATTCTCAGTGTCCAACCTAATTGTCTCAGAGTTGGTGGCCGAAAGTTTAGTTATTATAAGTCAAATCTTGATATCCTCAAAACACTAGATTATAAATTTAGCTTTTGTTCATGGAAATCCATTTGAAACTCTAAAAGTATAAAAGTTAGTTGTGTACATATACACATACCAAGAAAACATTTGTAATTAAGTATACAAAGCCAAACCTAATATATTAGCCACCTCAGAATAAAAAACAAAGAGATCTAGTGCCAGAAATGAAGGTGGTTACATTTTTAAAAATTGAAGATATGGGCAAAATACGTATGTATTTATTATACTGTAAATTACCAAAATTGACACAACAAGAGTCAAATTACTATGGCAGAAATTTTTAAAGTTGTTTGAGAGTCACTTCTGGGAAGTTGCTCAGCGTAACTGTCTTCATGGAAGTTTTGCTGAACATATTCCCGTTATTAATACCTGTCCTTGTGATTGTGCAATGCTTTCAGTAGCGATTGTTAAAGAAAAGGAGGCAATCTACCTACTACGTCAGTCCCCAACAGGAGCCACCATCCCATGGTCCCCAGAAAATATAGATTTAAAAGTGATTCCATTTTACTCTCTGTTCTCTTCTGTCTTTTACTCTCTGTTCTCTTCTGTCTTTGAAAAACACGCATTGCGTTTATAATCTGGAAAATAATATGTGCAGAAATTCTCAGAATAAAACCAAGCAAGCAAGCAAACAACAACAAAACCAAACAAAAATGTCACAAGTGTCCCGCGTGGGATGTGACTGGTAGAGTCTTTAATATATGAAACCAACCAAGTTTGTACTGAAGACTTCTATTCCCATAAATGTTTCTTTCCAGACATGGACATTCTTAAATTTTCCAAGAACCTTCCAACTGCGTTCAAATTGAGACCATCTGTTCACCAAATTTAAACTGCTGACCAGAGTCCCAAAATTTCCAATGGTGAGATCTCATGCCTTAGCATGAAACCAGCCCGGGCTGCACTAACCTCGACCAGCTTGTCAGAGTTCTCTCAGCTGGGTGCAGCCTTCGCCAAGGTCAAAGCCATTTAGTCATCGCAAATGCGAAATCCGGTCGATATGCTAAAAATCTTCTTTATTATGAAAAGAAATGTCATCAGAGCAAGATGTTCATCATTCAAGCCAATGGGAATCGGAATTTTCTAAAACGGTGAGAGTCCCTTCTAATGAAATTGCTATAAGTCAAAAAAAAAAATGGCTGTAAGTCAACATCTACTTATAATAAAACTTATTTGACTATAGAGACACGAATTTACTGAATATGGACACAAACTATAAATTATATATACATATGCACACATATATGATACACACAAACACACAAAGAAATATATATGTGAATATATGTATGTATACACATCTCTCTATATATATGTGTGGCTGTGTATAACATTTGAAATACAACAGTTACTTGTCAGCTAGAGTCACTCTTACTCCAAAATATCTCATTTCACGGATTATGGGAAGTATAAAAGTCCTCCCAAAGATTCCTGCAAGTTCTTGGGGACCAGGGTCCTTCCAGCCTGAACCCTCCTGCCTCTTCTGAATTATTTCAACTCAAATGTCATCCCATAATCTCCAACTTGTGTGGTCCCCGTCCTATGCTAACTTAGGGGGAGGCCTCAGACCTTTTCATTAATTTCCATCAAAATACAATTTGAAAAATAAAATGCAAAACAACCACCAGAAACAAAACAAAAATAAAATTTAAAAAAGCCATTCACGTAAGATGGTTGTGAGTGTGGCTGACTGTACATCTCAGAACTGCAAAGAACTTGAAACTGAACATGAGCCGTGTCTGCATTTTAGCAGAATCTGCTATTTTCAGCAGAATTTCCAACACTGAGATCTAGTTTCCTGCCCCACTATAGTGTGATGATAGTTCTTATTCTCTTTTTCTTCCGTCCCTCCGTCCCTCTCTCCCTTGCTCCTTTGATATCCTGACCTTTCCTACCCTTTTCTTGCTTCTCCCCCATCACCAGCAGACTGGCTACTACGGTACTTTGCTGGGAGTTTAGCTCCTATTCTCAGGATCACTTTTCTAGCTCAAGCAGCTAATCAAACTCTGCTCTCAAAGGCAGTTTCCTTTCTAAGAGGAATTCTGGAGCCAGCTCTCTGAGTATCCTTGAACATTTCTTACATTTAATACATTTTTATCCCTACTACATTATATTTAGCCAAGTCAGTGAAAAGGTAATTTTTTGAATTGTTCTTTCATTTCAGAAAAGAATTGACAATCAACCTTTCAACATCATCTACTGTTGATAAATGACCCGCCTATAAGACCTCTAAGTTGACTCAAATCTAAAACCACTAGACGTACGAAAAATTATCTAAAAATTTTGCAATCTCACGGAAACTTATAATTATGCTCATGAACTTTAAACCTTATTCTTTAAACACGCAACTGTTGTATTCAGCAAATGATTTACACTCTGATTTTGGAGTGGAGTATCTGAAAAAGTAACTTACACTCGCTATGTTCTGGAAGGAACGTAGGAAGGAAGGTTTGGCTTTGCCCGTCTTCAAAAAAATCCCTCACACAATTAATACGTGTTAATGCAGATGGTTGAAGAATGTCGGTTTATAGTTTGAAGAAGAAAATGAAAATAAATTCCAGTTTAAAAATCGCTTCCTAGGGAAGCAGACTACTACTGCCATCTGGAGGAAGTTCCTTTTGCTTCCTCCAAGAAAGCCAGCGTGCTTGTTGGATGAATGAAGCCAGGTCATGCGCTCCTTATCAGAGCCATACAAGAGGATTTGTAACTCTCTGCCCGTGAGCCCATAAGCTATTCCAGATGTCTCCAGGTTCCCTTCCCCCAGAATACATACTTCATAGACTTTCTCGAGAGATACAAGAGAAGATGCCCCAGATATAACCATGCTAATGTTTCTACATCTACATTCAAAAAAGTATTTTGGAAAGTGTGGGTTATATACCAAGATATGGAAAAAATAAAATGTGAGCTTTTAAAGAGAAAATAAATCCCAAGTTTTTAAGAAAAAAAAATATTTGACTTCAAGTTATAGTTCATTTTACTTCTTTCCTTAAATATACTCTCACAAATTAATATGAAAGCTGTATGTGCTGATATAATCACACTAATTATTTCGTCATTGAATATAAGATAATAAATTTTAATTATGTGGAAATAGCCAAAATTGTTTTCTTAGAAAGTCTGGAACAGTATTGATGAACCTAAATTACTGTTGTGAAGTCAATATCTAATTATTGTGCATACATTATGTATCTATTTATTGAAACTTTTCACCTAGTAGTAATATGATTTTCACCAATTAAAATGAAAAAAAATATGACCATTGCCATAGAATGTCTAGTTTCTGTTTAATACTTACCAATCTGGCATTTCTTTATGCTATAGATAAATTGTTACCTATTACATGAAAGAATTTAATCCTAAAATTAGAAGGTTCAGGAAGTATCTGCTAAAATTACAAACCTGTCTGCTCATCTGGTCCAGGTAATATTACAAGTCTGCTGGGTGATATACAAGAGTTAGTGCCGATTAGAGGAAGATGACTAATCATGTATAAACAGGATGTCTGGTAACAGATTAACTAAATAAAATATGCACAGTATCAGTCCCAGAGTGGTACAGTAATGCTGCCAGAAGGTTAAGGTTCCTACCAAGGAACAACTGTACCAACTCAAGGGACGTCTTTGTGGAGAGAGAATTTTCAAGGCTGGAAAAGGTAAGTGATACACAGCACACTGATCAGGATTGCAGAATCAATTTTTTAAAAATATGATACTTCTGATTCAGGACTCAAAAACCAGTGGACAGTGTCTCTGGGCATTTGGCACCACTGAGTGAGCTGCATGAACTGCTGTGAAGTGGAGGGAATCTCAAAATGAGTGTCTTTTTTATGGAGGGGTGAGGCTCCTTCAAAGGGCTCACATGGGCCGGGCGCGGTGGCTCACGCCTGTAATCCTAGCACTCTGGAGGCCGAGGCAGGAGGATCGCTCGAGGTCAGGAGTTCGAGACCAGCCTGAGCAAGAACGAGACCTCATCTTTACTAAAAATAGAAAGAAATTATATGGACAGCTAAAAATATATACAGAAAAAATTAGCTGGGCATGGTGGCTCAGGTCTGTAGTCCCAGCTACTTGGGAGGCTGAGGCAGGAGGATCGCTTGAGCCCAGGAGTTTGAGGTTGCTGTGAGCAAGGCTGACCCCATGGCACTCTAGCCCGGGCAACAGAGCGAGACTCTGTCTCAAAAAAAAAAAAGGGCTCAGATGGGGGCCTGGGGATATTAGGGGTGCGGGACATTAGAGGACAAGAAAGGCCTGTGGTACTTAAAACTGTGCAATAGAGTTACAAGTAACAAGCAAAAACAACCACTACGCAATATTGAAATGTCTATTTCTGAATCAGCAGATTGAGCACATTCAGGAATTGGCAAAACTTACCAATCTAGTGACATGTTCGATGATCGCAAAATGCTAGAAGAAGCCATGCTCCGTACAGAAGATCAATCACACTTTCCAGGTTTACAAACGGGACAGACTCTCAAGATTCTCTGCACAATGTGTTGGGCTTTCCTTTGCCTATTAAAAAAGCCAAAACTTTACAATGACGGATGATGGAAATGATCTATTAATTATTTCAGGACAGAAATTATACGTAGTTTTCATTTTCATCAGAATGTTGCCTGATTACAAAAAATACTCGGTAAACAGAAACCAGAAGTCTTCTTTAACATTATTCATATTTCATAGGAAAAAAGCATTCCGGAAGCCAGGAAAGATGATTTTTTTTTTTTGCGGATGCCACTTGTGCATTCAGGGGTGGGGGATGTTGATAAAAAAAAAAGGCAAGAAGGGCTGTTTTTTCCCCGCTGCTCCGATTGTGAATCATTTTCAAACAGTGCTGTTAGCTTTGTCGCTGGGCGCGGGAACTTCAATATCCACATTCCTAAACCAGCTCTCTTACCCCACTGATGCACTAACGTATTTCTCCTAACATGGTTTATATTATCTGCATGGAATTCGAGGTTCTTCTTTCTTTTTCCTGCAATTATTGCTTCTTCCTCCTTTTCTTATCTGGGTTTGACTCCTCTCTCTCTCCCACTGTAAACCCCTCCTGTTATTAACATTTCAATACTTCCTCTGTCTCCTCCATGCTGTAGACGCCATGACTGAGGGGAAGGCAAATCTAACACAGCCCTTGGAATGTTCCAGACCAGGTAAGAAGCCTCACGTTGAGGGAACGTGGAAGCCGGACTGCTTATGCTGTGCCTTTGTTTACCCACAGCCATGGCAGCTCCAGCCAAGATGACCATGAACTTGGCCCTTCTTGGCAGGACTCAGAGTGGGAAGAGCCGACTTCCACAGCAGCTTCGCTGCACGTTCTGTGACCAAGGACTGTAGCCTGGGCCGCAGCTGTCACCTCCAGGGCTTCGTGCACCGAAGGGGTCAGGAGGTTACCCTGTAGGTGCAGGTGTTGGTCCCCCCAGCTTATCCGCACGGCAGACTGAGCGAGCAGAGTGGGAAAGAGGAGCTTAGGGACGCCCTGGCGCGTCACTCTGGGCAGGAGGGTCTGCACCTGGCGCTGCTGGGGCAGAGGGTGGACGTGCCCTTCTGTGGACAGGAAGCCACTGGGCCGGTGCGGACGATCCACGTAACACACACATGGAGTCACACTGACGTCATCACTCCCATTTTTCAGGACAGCATCCTACTAGCAAAGAATCATGCAAACCTGGTTAAAAGAGCAGTTGAAACCACAAAGTGTCGGTCACGTAAGAATAGTTAGTAAAAAATCACTTGAGTTTTCCCAAGAGCCATTTTTTACAGTTTCCTTTACAGCAATTCAATCAGTCATGTCGCAACTGGGTTAAACAGGAAAACTGAGATACGAAACTTCAGCGGTGAACGAAGCCTCAAACTCCTGAGAACTGAAAACCTGAGGAAGTTTGCAGAATGTGTGGTCTTGGGCTCCCTGGATCAGAGTCACCATGACCAGATTCACCCAAGACCTCCTGAACCAGCGTCTCGAGAGTGGAGCTTGCATATCTGCATTTCCAGAACTTTCCGTGTATTTCTTCAAAACAGGTTGCAGAATCACTGAACTCAAATACCGACTCAACATCAAAGGGACGGGCTCTTACAGCTCACTGATTCGGGCATTGAACACTATCGAGCATCTGCAGAGTGTTTACTGATTGATAAAGAGACATAAACCCGCCTTCAGAAAGCTTACGGTCTAGAAGAGACAAATAACCCAGAATGAGACGAGGCACTCGGTGCCAAAGTAGTACAGCGTGTGATGGGGGCTTTGTAAGACTTACAGCCTGCTAAACATTCAAGGGAGAGCTACTCGTTATTTGCGGGAAAAAAGGCAGGGATTTGAGATGCTTTGCTTGTCTCATCCTCTGCAGCTTAAGTGACTGCTCCGTTCCAGCTATGACAGGACCGTGGGGACCTCAGGTTGAACATAAAAAACAAATGCCACCTTTCCCTAATGGTCTGTCCCCAATTTGTCCATTCATTGGAAGTCACTAAGTCGTGGGCTTATCCGGCCAGTCTGGAGAGGAGCAGGCTGAGGGGACAGGGCCCTGATGGGGCCACAGCCAGGAGCTGGGGGGAGCAGTGTGCGTATCTGGGGACAGGGGACTATTACTAGCAATTCCTGGGAAGTGCTCAGTGAGCTGCCCCATTCTACTCAATGTCTTGATTCTCTGGTCTTGAGTCCACCCAAATTTAACTGCTGGACTCTACTGGTATCACTAGCTACTGAGCTCAGAGAAGCCCTGTCTACTAGAACTTCCCAGGTAAACTATAGGAAGGATAGAGAACAGACATTTTCCATTCAAGAACAATTTGTAATAAACGCTGCCTCTTTTTTGGTCCAGTCTCAGACCATGCTGATGTAAGCCCTGTAGCATTCAGAAAGATAGTCGACTTTGCTTTAATGAAGGATTATTTTTTTCCCCCTTTAACTGGTAAAGACGTAAGATTGTTCTACATGACAGATACACGTTTTGTTTTTCAGGAATTGTGCACATTTCTGAGAATGGAAAAAAAAAAAAAAACCATATGTGTAATCACAAGAAACTAGTGGAAAAAATTAGGGTGACAAGAACATAAAAAATAATCCTCATCGTCCAACTCCTGAGAAACCCAGGGCATGCCGCACAAAAGTAGAGGAGGAGAGGAGATGATTGCAATGAATAAACCATACGGAATCTAAGAAAACCCGCAAACCTCTCCCAGACAATTCAAGCCTGCATTTCAAACACGGTTTCTGGTAGAAATCAAGGAGTGGGAAATCTGTATCCATGACATCAGTATAATTTGTAGATAGTTTTTTAAAAAAATTACTTAAAGCTGTTATGAAATAAACGTTTAGCTTAAGCTAGAGACGGCTGCAACCCGGTAAATTCAGCAAGGGCAGAAACGACTATTTCTCGAAAGCTGCTCTGACTCCCTCCAAATGCCCCAGTGCTGTTCTCTGTCATAGACCCCGGCTGAGCCGAGAAAGATATTTTAAATGACATACATTTTGCAAATAGACTTTTCTAGTTTTAGGATTAGAGCAATGTTATAATCGCACCCCCCCCCCTTTTTTTTTTTTAAATACAAGTGAATTCGATTCATACGTGTTTCTGGCCTTCTCCAACAGAGTCTGGCACGCGGCTTCTCCTCGAAACAGCTGCCGTCCCTAAATCCGTGTCCAATTCAGGAGCCGAAGGCAGAGAGGAGATGGGCCAGGGAAAAGCTCAGATCTAGAATTTTTTTTTTTTTTTTTTTTCCCCAGAATAAATAACTTCTGTCTCCCAAGAAAACTCAGCAGCCAAGACTGAGTCTTCCTCGGGGTGGCCCGGGACCCCCGGGAGGCACCGCAGACCTAACTCTGGGGTCTTTGGTGGATGTGGTCACCCAAGCACAGGCTTAGCTGTTTACAACCTTCTTCCTGAAGGTGCCTGGGACGCTGGTGGCCGCCATCTGTCTGTGCTCACAGATCGGGAGCAGCTGCAGAAGCTCTGAATATTCAACAGGACGAGCCGCTGTTAGGAGGAAACAAGAAGCTATTGGGATCTTGGTTTCAGGCACACCCTGGATTTCTCCTGCTTCCTGGAGTATGCAAAATGGAGAATGGAGTGTCTGCCTTCTCTCTCTCCCTTCCCCCTTTTCCGAGGCCCTGGTGGAAGGAGTCTATAAGGCGAGTCCCACAGGAGTGGCCTCTTCTTTCCTGGGCCTCCCCGTTGCCTCTTTAAATCTCTCTTCCAGTTTGTGCTCCAGTATTTTGCAGAGGGGTGACAGGCCGCTAGCTGTGACAATAGAAACATTTCCCCCAACTGATCCCTTTTTCTTTGTGTTAGGCCTTTATCAATTCACAGCAAAATGATGGGCTATCCATGAGTCAGCTCCCCAAAGCTGAGAAATAAGAGGACAAATTCATCGAAATGTTATCTAGAATGTCATTCTTTTTTTTCTTTTTTTTTTTTTTGAGACAGAGTCTCACTCTGTCGCCTGGGCTAGAGTGCAGTGGCATCAGCCTCGCTCACAGCAACCTCAGACTCCTGGGCTCAAGAGATCCTCCTGCCTCAGCCTCCCGAGTAGCTGGGACTACAGGCATGTGCCACCATGCCCAGCTAATTTTTTCTATATATATATTTTTTAGCTGTCTAAATCATTTCTTTCTATTTTTAGTAGAGATGGGGTCTCGCTCTTGCTCAGGCTGGTCTCGAACTCCTGACCTCGAGCGATCCTCCCACCTCGGCCTCCCAGAGTGCTAGGATTACAGGCGTGAGCCTCCGCGCCCGGCCTTAGAATGTCATTCGAATGTTAAAAAAAAAATCCACAAATAATGGATCAGACAAGATATAACAAAGTGCCCTCAAGAAAAGACTAGCACGCAGCCAGGATGCACTAGGAATTGAACCCAGGAAGCGACTAAAGTCCGTACTCTTTGCAGTACTGTGGTGCTACATGTTGTTACCGTGTGTAAGCAGGCTTCACGCGTGTACTTCTGTTTCATAATCAACAACTCGACTTTTGATATTGATGACGAGTGTGTGTCTACAAAAGCCTCAGAAAGACCGATGCAGCGCCTGAAAATGGGAGACAAAAATCCTGGGCTCAGTTGTTAGATAGAACTTCATTTAAAAACAAGCCTAACTGCTTTCTAGGTAAATGACTATCAATGGTACAAAGACTTTCTTGGTTTCAGCTCCTGACTTGTAAAACGGGGACAATGTCACGTATGTGACAGAGTTCTGAGTCGGCTTTAGCACCGATGAATGTAACGTGGCTGGCCTTGTTGCCTTCTCGCCGTAGGGTCACAGAAAACGATAACGTGTTACTGTTATTGTTGCCGTCGTTGTTACTGTTAAAATCACCGCCCGGATTGTGACAAGGGCTCATTCTAATGAGCCATGAGATGGGGGTGGCACTTGATGGAGGTTCAGAGCGTGGGTTCTGCCGTATTCAAATTCCTACTTAGTATTCAAATTCCCACTTAGTATTCAAATTCCTACTTAGTATTCAAATTCCTACTTAGCTGCTTACTTGCTTGGTGACCGTGGGCAAGTCACTTCCCCAGGTTCCGTTGGTAAATCGGGAACGACAACAGCGCCCGCTTCTCTGAGTCCCTTTGGGGATTCGGGCTGCGTTACCAGAAAAAACGGTTTAACTCCAACACTGGCACATGACCAGCGCACAATACATGTTAGCTCTGGTCATTGTTATTTTTTCATTAGTATTTGTCTTATCCAAAAATTAGGACATATTACTTGCCGAAATAACCTTCTTTAGGTTTATCTCAATAGGCTTCCGAAGACAAGGAGACTGCCATCAAATTTACATGGCCCTGATTTATAACTATAAGAAGTAACTTCTTTATTAATTTAGGAAAAAAAAGATCTGTTAAAAAAAAAAAACTCTCTAGTTCAGCAAGGTTCAATGGAGAAGGCTCAGGTTAGTGGAAGGAACGTGGGCCTGATGTACAGGGAGGCCCAGGCCTGACAGTGGGCAGGGACGTACGTGGCTTTGGCCAAGGCCTTCGACATCACAAGGCCTCAGCACCCTCATCCGTAAAATGAGGCAGTTTGGACAGACGATCTCTAAGGCCGAATATTCTCTGACTCTGATCTAACGAGGTCTTATCACTCCATTTTGGCTCTCTGAGAAGGAAAATGTGGAGTTTTGAAGTGGGGTGAGAGTCAGGGAATAGCGTAAAATATAAAAAATAGCCCTTCTTGTCCTCCTGTTCCATGATAATTTTTTTTCTCAGTTGATGTAATCGTTGGCTTTTTTTTTTTTTTTTTTTTAAGTTTCCCCCTAAAAGGTCCAGATGCTATGATTTCATCAACCACAAACAAATGGGGCAGGGCTGGGGAGGTCCTGGGAAAACGCACATAATTCCTGGAAAACAGAGTTTATATCCCTAACTCGTTGTCCCCAAAGGGCTAGAGGGACTCACACCGATTAGCACTCTGAAACCAAACGAGTCATGATGGATTGTAAAATGTCCAACTCGCTTAGTGCTATATTCAAATTATCAACACCAGATAACTTACATTAACTTATCTTGCGCTTGGATTTTTATGTGAAGTATCAATCAACCGTGATTAGTCTTTCTCTGTGTCCACAGAGAACATGTTTGGCTACTAACACGATGACTATACACCCAGTGACACCAAGTTCAAATAGTCAACTAGTTTCTGGCCAAAAATCAATCTAAAGATTATAACTAAATCAACTGCTCTCTTCTGTTTTTGGGCAGCCATTCAAAAGTGCAATTTCTCTCACAGTTTAGGATGTGAGCATCCTTTTATAAATAATTATAAACATGTAAAAACTTCCCGGTGGCTGAACACATGGGCTTGGAAGTGGGGTGGAACTTACGAATCGATGGTCCTCGCGTGCTTTGACTCACTTTCTCTGAATGGGAGTAGGATTTAAAGTATAGGAAATGTCTAGTGGGAACAAAAAGGGGATGTGTTAATGTTACAATACAGAAAACCAAGAACAAAAGCAATGTTGTGAAAGTTAGACCGTTTACTTCAATCAGCACTAACCTAGCAAGAGAAGAATTCTATGTTATGACGTCTAACACAAGAAAGGACTGTTGGCCAGGCACGGTGGCTCACGCCTGTAATCCTAGCACTCTGGGAGGCAGAGGCAGGAGGATCGCTCGAGGTCAGGAGTTCGAGACCAGCCTGAGCAAGAGTAAGACCCTGTCTCTACTAAAAATAGAAAGAAATTATATGGACAGCTAAAAATATATAGAAAAAAAAATTAGCCTGGCATGGTGGTGCATGCCTGTAGTCCCAGCTACTTGGGAGGCTGAGGCAGGAGGATCGCTTGAGCCCAGGAGTTTGAGGTTGCTGTGAGCGAGGCTGACGCCACGGCACTCACTCTAGCCCGGGCAACAGAGTAAGACTCTGTCTCAAAAAAAAAAAAAAAAAGAAAGGACTGTTTGTGCCAAATAGTTTATTTAGCATGCACATTTATAACAGTACAGTGACACTATATTTCCAAACTATTTAATAACAAATATGGTCGAGGCTTCAACCAATAGATATCAGGGGACAGGTTAGAGATGGCATTCGAAGGGTTAAGGGCAGAGCTATTTACTAACTTGTACATGAACACTTCAATATCTGACAGTCCGTATGACCACACAATGGTGCACCGGGTGAATATCACATCTGGCTCTAAATCTGATAAACTTCCCAAGATGAGAGTGATCAAGGATCAATGGCTTTATGTGTATAGAAATAAAACCCCAATGCTATGCACTTCCCAGTCATGCTTGCGTATGTTAATTCCCTCGTTCGTTACTACGTGCTTTTCAAGAGTCAGCCCAAGGCATCTTCACATACAGGAAATTTTGTTCTACACTTTGTTCCTACCATGTAGAACAGGCTGAGAACAAAGTAGATGTTCAATAAATATTTGCAGAAGGCATAAATAATCTGGACTACTTTTTAAGACAGAGTCTCCCTTATCACCCAGTCTGGTCTCAAACTCCTGGCCACAAGCGATGCTCCTCCTTCAGCCTCTCAAAGTGCTGAGGCTACAGGCGTTAAGTGCTTTGTACAATTCAGATTCCCAGGCTCCAGCCCTAAAGGTTTGGATGCATTTTTAGCAAGTTTTCCAGGAGATTCTGATGCAAATGATCCGGGAAGCTTTTTATTCTCAGAGCCCAGATCTAAGACTTCATTAATTTTTTCAGTTAGTTTGCGGTGGCTGCCATGACAGAGTATCACAAATCGGGTGGTTTAGACAGCAGATGCTTACTGGCTCAGTTCTGGAGCCTAGATGTCTGAAATCGAGGTGTTGCCAGGGTTGATTCCTTCTGAGGGCTAGGAGGGTCTCTTCCCTTGGCTTGTGGACGGCCATCTTCATGCTCACATGGCATTCTCCCTGTATTCACGTCTTTGTGCAAGTTTTCCTGTTTTATTAATATAAGGATACCAATCATATTGGATTAGGGACTCACTGTAATGACCTCATCTTAACTGATTATATCTGCAACAACTCTATTTCCAAGTAAGATCACATTCTGAGGAACTGGGGGTTAGGTTTTCAACATAAGAATTTGGGGGAGGTCTACTAATTTTACTATGTCACCGTTAGCTAAAATGGGATGTTGACATGGCATGCATACTTAGATTTAGGCAAGAGTTATGTTCTTTGAAAGTTGGGTTAATTAAAATTTTGCAAACAAATCTGTGTTTTAAAGGCACATAAAAATAGACTAATTAAAGTGCTCCTTTGAAAATTCTTCTGTAAAGTTTAGAATCTTTCTGTTAAAATAATTATTCCCCTGACGTACTGATCTTGAAAGTCTAATGTAGATTTTCATGAAACAAGGTATTCATATATAGAAGCAGAAATATGCAATTATTGTATGGTGTAGATAGGCAAATTTTGAACAGATACGAGGAGAAATTTTGGATCTATTCCTGGAGAGAGTCCCCCCGAATACAAAACAGAATGTGCAGACTGCAGGCACACCCATGACGACGAACCGCAGAGCAAAAGAGAAGCTTCACAGGAAATTACAATACTGTGTCACAAAGATTAATTAAACTTCAAAACTAAACCCTCAAAACAAATAATAAAACTCTAAGCCTTGTATTTGAGATGGTGATAAATTTTAAAGTAATTCAACTGCTATTTATTGAGAGTTTACAATGTGCTAGAAGCTTTGATTGATAAGGAAAGGCTTGCTTTCAAAGAGCCCCGTCAAGCTGTAAAGATAAATCCATAAATGACTCTGATGAAAGCCAGACTGTATCAGGAGTTGTCACTGGTAGCCATGATCATGACATGTTTCTAAGTTTAAATATTTTGTCCCACAGTTCTCATGAATACTTTCATGTTGGATTTACATATCCTGATTCCTTCCTTCCTTCCTTCTTCCCTCCTTTTTCCCTTTCTTCCTTCTCTCTCTTTCTTTCTTCCTCATTTCCTTCTTTCTTTCTTTTCAATTATTCAGTATTATAAATACTAATCCTGTATTTGTTAAATGCATTGAAAATAGTTTCCCGGACTGTCTTTCAAATTTTTCAAGATTTCTTTAAAGCCAGAGTTTATACTAACACGTGCAACTCAGCCTCTCTATAGGTCAATTTCCCCATGTCGTAATGGAGACAACAGTAGCATCGCCACAAAGAATCATGTTACACTTCAAAAGAGAGAAAGACTGTAAAGCCATTGGCATAATGTCTGGCGATAAATGATAGTTCTTTCTTCTGATTATTAGAAGTCCTGGATGTTTCTTGTTATATTTATTTCTAGGCATTTTATATTTTTTCTTGCTACGATACAGCGGTAGCAGCTTTGGAGATATTTCAGTAATGGCAGTGTTTGGAATGGAGGGAATGTAATTTTACTGTCACGTCATGATTTCATAGAACTTTGAAAATATTAAAAGAGTGGAATGGTTATTTCTAGATGCCTTTCACATTGCGTGAACAGTTCTCCACGTGCCGTTGCTTCTGCTTTGTATCAGCTTATTTTCACTAATCAAACAAGAATTTATTGCATAGCCAACTTATTACTAAACAAGGGGACATTTATCCACCACACGAGAGGAAGTCATCGGATAAATTGCGTTTGACTCTAGGCATGTAAAGTGAGGAAGAGGAGAACCACAGCAACATCTTGTAGTTGTTCCAAGTCGCCAAATGTATTTTGATCTTAGCCTTTTTCCATTGCACGTCCTCTGATTAATCAATAGATTGTAACCAGATTATGTAATTTTAAATCCTTAGTAGATGCTTTTAGCGGTGATGATAACACAACGTTCCTACAAATAAAAGATGGGACAATTCCCTTGGCCAAGCAAGATCCTCTGACTTAAAGAAACTCGGGGGTTCTAAGAGAACCAGGTTGTTTCCATTAAAGAGACAAGTGTAAATCATTAGTGAATGTTGTAAGTATATCATATGGAGCATTGATAATACGTAGTTTTGAGGTCATGTATCCATCATCAATTATAATAGTAAAATAAAGTAGAGAACTAAGATGTTTTTTGGAAATCCCACCTTCTCCCTCCGTTTGCTTACGATACTTGGTTCCATCGTCACTTCCTATTCTGAATATCAGCTTTCAGAAACACAATGCCACCAGGATCTGTTGGCTGTCTCTACTGAACCATCATAAGTCCTTTGCTCATTTTTGCGGAGTAGAGTTCAAGGCAAATAGCCATTTAACTTCTTGTCTCTTTCAGGAACTTCTGGGGCATGCTTGGAAGAATCACACTGCCATTCTTTTTACCCACGCAGAAAAAAATAGAAGAGGCTGGATTCAATGAAGATAAATATTTACACTGAGGCCCCGGATACACTGTTAACCCTCTGAAATTCTATTCAGCACAAATATGTTTTCAAGTATAAAAACGGAAAATCACTTAATGAACAAAGAATGAAAATCTTGGAAAGAATCGTGGAATTTATAAAGGAGAATTGTCACCAAGTTCTTACCTTCAAATAAAATTTAGGTAAAAGGAAAAGAGCATTTGATATTGGAGGCAGAAACCTGGTTTCAAAAGGTACCTTTGTGAGCAGGGATGTGTACAGTAAGAATTCTCAAATGCCACTGGTGAGCGTGTGCGTGGGTATAACCACTTCGGAAAACTGGAAGACAAAAAGAACAGCAAGGGTTCAAGATTTCTAATAGAAATCCCGTAACATAGCAATTGCACTCCTAGGAGCATACGTCTGACATAAATGTGTACATTTGTGCACCGAGGCATGTATGTGCAAGAATGTTCCTAGCGGTACTATTCAAAATAGCTAAAAACTGGACACTATCCGTCCATTAATAGTAGAATGCCATGGCATGTTCACACAGTAGGATAGCATATAGTGATGAGAATGAGCAGACTCAAGGACATTTAACAGCACCGATGAATCACCTAAACATAATGCTGAAAAATAAGCCAGACAGAAAAGACTACATGCTCCGTGATTCCATATGTATAAAGTCCAAACCAGCCAAACTAATATAATATAACCTAACTACTCTGAGGACAGAAGTGCAGTAAGTCAGGAGAGTGGTGACCCTAGAAGAGGCCACTCAATAGGATGCACTTGGAGTCTTGGCTTCTGAGATTCTATTTTTCAGTGTCTTGATTTTGAGGCTGGGTTCACAGGGTGTGTTCACTTTGTAACAAATGCCACAACAAACGCTTGTGATTTATGAACTCCTTAGTATATACGTTATATTTAAATAAAAGTTTAAAATGAATAAGATCATCCAGTTTTTAAGCACCAAAGGAGGCAGGAAAATCTTCATCTTTCTCTGCTGCACCCCTTTTAATAAAAGGATTTGTTCTCTCAAATTTGGATGCAGTCAAAAGGCTGCACTTAAGGATCTAGAAGGCCACAGGGTCCCCACCCCTGTTCCAGTCTTTTTGAAAGCTCTATTTTTCTATCTATCCTGTGCGTTTTTTTCCCTAGAATTTGATTAGATTTTCTTTTGTATTAATTTTCAGACGTATCACGATTCTTTCACGTAACGCTAATGTTTTTAAGTGGCAAATCTGTTTCCCAGACTCTCACTTAAACTTTATGTTAAAAATAAGTCTCTTTTCACGAACATCTGAAGTATGTGTTTTCAATGCATTGCTGTCGCACAAGAAAATGGTATCCTTCTCCACGAAAACCGAAGGTTACAGAAAAAAAAGATTCCTTTAAAAAAGTCATTCTCTTTTGTTAAATGTATTGAAAGTGACTTTGAGTTTGCACTTTTCATTAATCTTTTTCAGAGATAAATCCAGTTGTGGTGTTGATTTTGGACGAGTTCCGCACTGTTCTTTCCAAATTCCCCAGGTGTGAAAATTTGAATGGGTTTTAAATGAACACGTATCAGCCAACTATGTATTCATAGCGCTGAAAACTCAAGTGCGTGTATATAGCGAGAGCATTTCTCTACGGGGATGTATAATATTCTAATGAGTCAATTTACAAAACAAATGTCAAACTCTGTCAGAACAGCCTTGGTATAAAGGCTCATCACACGAATGCCACTGAGGAAATGAACGGATACCAACAATTGCCATTTTAACAATTCTGTAGGCATTACACAGCCATGGGAAAGACAAGAATAGATAACCCTTCATTTAAAAGGATTATTCTTTCTTCTTGCAATTACTGAGTCCCAGGCTTATTTCTGCTCTTGTTGCTAAGGACAATAGCCTGCCAGATAGGAAATGATGTTGATGAAGACATAAAATAGCACTTACACATATTTTTTTACTTAAAAATCTAGAGAATTGGGAATACTGTGTGTTAGGAGGCGGGGTGGAAGTTAGGAATACATAAGGGTGAAAAAATACAATATACAATAATTAATTCACACTCTGAAATTCCAGCTGGCTCATTTTCAAAACCAATAATTATTTCATTGTTCTGGGTCCTTCCTCCAAATATTGTTTTGGAGTTATGCTCCTATGAATTATCTCTGCCAAGATTTATGCAGAGGAAAAACCATAACTACAAAAAGTACAATAAACAAGCATGTGTAAGTCACTCTTTCTTACTCCAACAAGTTGGTACCTGAAGTTTCAGTTTTGTACAGAGAGGTATTAGCCAAGAGCAACTATCCTATTTTTCATCATTGTTCAAGTTTTGGGGTTATCATCCTTTGTCACCAAGTTTTTATTCCCAAAAGAATAACGTATTTTGAGAACAAAATAACTTTTCAAATTGATTTTGTGTTATATACAGATGTTAATGTTCTGTTCATATTCAGTTTTTCAGAATGAAGATATAACATCTACAATGGTCCTAGATCCTGGCCCACCAGAGCTCCGTGGATTTACAAAAACTAACTTTAATTATACCTTTTATAACATGCAATATTGTTTTACAGTTGTTGTTATTAGGGCTTATTGGAGGACATAGACAGCTGCAGTGCTAGAATGTTCTGTGTTATGCACGGGTGTTTTCAAACAGCATCTACACTCCTGCTTCCACGATGCCTTCCCTTTTTTGGTCGTCCAAATCATTAGTAACCACCTCAAATCTTGTGACCCTGTGGTTCGTAATCTCTAAGTTAATTCTCACTGTTCCTATAATACTTGTAAAATGAGTGAAAAGAGGTATGTGACATGTTAATAGAGATGTCCTATATATGTCAAGCTTGGGGCTGTAATTTAACATATTGACAGTACGATGGTACATGAAAAAGCAAAATATACCAATGTTAAATGCCCCTTAAAGATAATAACCTATAAATTATCTTTTATGATGTACGCAAAGAATCTTTATAAAATAGCTAGAAGGAAGAAAATGGAATGCTGTTTGTATGATCAATTTATTGGTAACTACAGCGACACCACTTTACAGCGGGTTTATTAAATTCAAGACACAACTGGAAATTTCACTTTTTTAAAAAAGTCACTTTGAGTATGATTAGTCAGGGTTACTTTGGTAGCAAAGCAAAAATGTTCAAATGTTGTATGTCCTAGCTTTTATGTCTGGCTCTTAGAACTAGTAGTTGGTCATTTTCAATATTATTACAATATGACTAGTTAACAACACCGACAAAAATTGCAACTTGTCATTTCTGAAGAGAGTACACTTATAATTGAGGTTCACAATATGTTAATCCAAGTGCTTGAAATTTCATGCATCATGTGCCCACAAAGAAGATACTAAATACTAATCGAGTTCAAGCTACCTAAATGTATAAAGAAAAAACCTGCTAACCAATATCCCTGCTAAAAAATCAATTATCACAACACATAAGCAACTTCCTCTCTCCATTATAAATGATCATAAACCATCGGTAAAAACGCAGTGTTTCCCCCGTCAATTGAAAACAATATACAGCAGGTAAAAGACTAGCTAACTCTAGAAGAGAAATAACACAAAAACGAGCCAGTCATGTTTCAGGTACAGGTGACAAATATAATCCTTTTTATTGTTATTAAAGTCTTCTCCACTGAACTTCCGTAACAAAAGCGTTTTGTTTTACTTGATCCCGCTGTTGGCCATGGTCTGAGCCCGGCACACGCCCTTCCCTTTGACCTCGAAGGGGGCTCCTTTGTACGTGGCCACACGGTCCTCGTTAGTGTACAGGTCGGGCTGGATCTGCTCCCAGACCTTCTTCTTGGGGTTCAGCTCCTTGTCAGGCTCTCCTGCGGAGGGGGGTAAAAAAAAACACAAGAAAAACACACAGCTAACACACAAGGACGTTAAAGAAATTATCCCCAGGGATTTCTAGTGAATCGTCTCGGCAGCATTTTCCGACCTTTAGGCCTAATCAAAATTTTAACGTTTATTTTTTATGTCAGTAGTTTACATTCTTGATTGGCAAAAATAAAATAACGATTGCTGTTTCCTGATGAATGTTAAAGACATTATTTTTACTTCTATAATAAATATTTTTACAGACAACACAGCTCAACAAATTTGTTCCCTGAATTAAAAGAAAAATATGAGACACACATGTTATCGTTACATTTAAAGAGAAATGGTGAAGACATGAAAACACATTTTGGTGTATTATATACACTTCCACACCCGGCAGGGCCCACTTATGCTTTCCTGTGTTTCAACACACAGAGGGAACTGACTTCAGATTTCTCGTCCGTACTGGAGAATGGCTCACAGTTAGCTGGGACTCTCTAGCTACTTACAACTGCTCTGCCAGTTGGTGAGAGGAAAAGAGACAGAATGGAGTACTGGTGATAAGAACTAGCATTTTCTGAGCACAGGAATATATGTTATTGCCTAAAATTTACACAACACTGACTCTAATTTCTTTTCTTAAATTTTTTTTTAATTTTCTGAGACGGAGTCTCACTCTGTTGCCCGGGCTAGAGTGCAGTGGTGTCATCACAGCTCACAGCAACCTCAAACTCCTGGGCTCAAGCGATCCTCCTGCCTCAGCCTCCCAAGTAGCTGGGACTATAGGCGGGCCAACTTGCTGGGCTAATATTTTTCATTTTTTGTAGAGACAGGGTCTTGCTCTTGCTCAGGCTGGTCTTGAACTCCTGGCCTTAAGCGATCCTCCTACCTTGGTCTCCGAAAGTACCAGGATTACAGGTGTGAGCCAATGCGCCCAGCTCTGACTCTCATTTCATAGAGATCTACAAGTTTTAAACTTCAGACGTAAGACTAAAATAATTTCCAAGGAACAAAGATTTGAACAAAAAATAAACTAGAAACTAATAAGAGTAATTGCCAAAGCTTGGCTCTTACCTTTAACACAACAGACTCGATACCTGGGCACTCTAACTGTAGTTGTGAGACTTTATCCAATCATTAAACTGGACATAAATTATGAAAGGGCTTAGTAAACTAACAAGTGTTAGGCAAATACCTATTATTAATGTTAATGCCAAAAAGCTAGTACTTTCTCTGCTTTAAGTAAAATTTAGGCAGTAGATAATATCCCACATTCTGTGAGTTTCAGTCTTACCTGTGTCACAGAACCTGTCACACTATGAGAACGGAATATAAATTAGCACTGAGAAAGTCTGAGACGTAGCATCAACCTTTGGTTTACTCAAAATGCTTCTCTACAATATACTTCTTGGTAGGGTATAAAGCTACTTCGAAATGATAGTTTAAGTCATCCTCCATAAAAAAATATACCTAATGTCTTAAAGATTTTTTTTTTTTTAATGAACAGTATTTTCCAGGGAAGCCTTTTGTCATTCCTTGTTCCAAATCTTCTTTTCCTAACTTTTTTTTTTTTGGGCAATGGCTGTCGAAAGGTAAGTGATATATCAGTATCAGTTCTTACAGCTAAAAATTACAGAGGCTCTGAAATTGCTAAACACATGCTAATAATCACCATTTGGAAATGCTTACACATATTGTAAGAGAACTAATCATTCAGAGATTATTTTAGGCCAGCTCATTCTACACAGAACACACAGGGAAAAGAAACTAGAGCAGAAAGTTCAGAAAAGCTTGTACAGATATAAAAAGCTATGACCCCCTTCTTGGCATTTAAAACCTGTAAAAAGCAATAAATACAAATTCCAGAGTTCTAGGCGTTCACGAGTCTGGAGTAAAAATGACATGAAATTTCATTTTAATTAGGCCATTCTTTTGCACAGAATCCTCATCTATCATCAACTTCACTGATAGCTGGTGTGGCCATAATAAATCTAGCACTAATTTCATCATTTTATGTTTGATTAACTATTACCAATTGTGGCACAAAAAAAGTGCTTAGAGCACAGATCCTCAGGACGGCTCATCTACGGAGGTTCAAGACATGTACACGAATTCAAAGTCATGGATGCTTATAAAAAATAATTACCTGTGCTTTTCAGATTAGTCTACCTTTCATTAGGAGGCTAGAGCTGTGTTTCAGAGAAATCAATCCATGCTTTTATCCATGCTTTCTATCTTACTATTCCAATGTTAACAATTTCATTAAACACAGTTAATACAGAATTAAAAAAAACACACCTATATAATCACATCAGCCTTGCTATTCCATTAAAACTCAGCTATTTCTACAACAAATATGTCTCCAAATTAATTCTGACTTTTGAACCTAATTCTACTTGTTTACCTTAATTTGTTTCTGCTTTCCGTATTAGTCTAGTCAAATGAACATCCTTTAAATGCAGCCTTTTAATTTCTGTTTTTCCTTTTATAAAGTCCTCCCCCTTAAATGAAAGAAATATCTATCCTACATCTGCCAAGCATCCTTTCTCCTCTACTTCAAAGACCTATTTGAAGGTTTTTCATGCATTATGAAGCTTCATCTGTCTCAGGAGCAATTTTGCTAGAGAAAACAGGGAGTATGAAATGAAACTTCCTTTCAGATTATTAAAATAATTGAATTTCAACTTAGAGATTTTCTCTATATCCGAAGTCAAGTAAAAGCACATGCAAGTATTATCAGATGGACTTTGCAAATTACAAATCTTCCCCCACGCCTGAACTTTTTATCTCTTTGTCTTTCTGTGCTGCAGGCTGAGATGACTTTGCAGCACATTGATTTGTTCTTTATCCACGTCACATCCTTCTGCTATGCAAGTATTAATATTAGTATTTTACCTAAGGCAAGATCTCTTTCTGGTGTTTTATATAATATATGCATTCAAGGGGAGGAGGATGGTTATCTGTGCTCAACGTAGTGCCAATCTCAAAAAACTAAAAAATATTCAATGATGACCATTTAATGTAAGTCTTGTGATTTACACACAGGACTGATTTTAATCTTTGAACAATGCAAACATCACTTTGTGAACTGATCCCCAAACTGTTTAAGTAACTACTAATAAATGCTTACCAGGGAAAGCATCAAAAGTAACTCTGTCTCCAGGAACAGATCCAGCAGGAGGAGCCAATATTTCAATTTTCTCTGGTGAACTAGCACACATCAGCATTGCCTGAGAGAGGACTCCCCTCATCCTTGCAGGTTTCAGGTTGCAAAGTAAAATCACCATCCTGTTTTGCATCTGTGGGAAACATAAACTGTTGACTACATATACACTGAGATTTAGAATAATCCTATTTAGAATACGTTAAGGTATACATGATATGTTAAATATCAAACGTTCTACTTTTGTGGATGTATCTTTGTCTCTGTGTGCCTGAAATCTTTTGCATAGTTACACATGTGCGGTTTTTCCCCTTACAAATTTGGTCATTTTTCAATGTTAAGCATGATTTATTTCCTAATTTTAAAAAAATCAAACATTTAAGAATTCAAGCATTATGTATACTGCAATTAACACGTTTATTATAGAAGTGGATAGAAATTTATTTAGTTTTCAAAAGTTGAAATGTCTTATTTTTTCCCCAGCTAGCAAAAATAAGAAATACAGTTATCTTAAATTCTTCTAACAGATTCAAAATAAAATATAAGAAAAAAGGGCCTAAGACTCAAATTTCAAATTCCAAATGACCCTTTCTAGAGGGTCTTCATGAATAATACTTGTCTTCAAACACTTCAGATAAATAACTTGGAAATGTCATACATGAGACCTCTAAAAAGTTATAGCAAAAACGTCTGAGAACAGCAACAAGGTTAGCTAGAAGCAATTCTTCAAGGATCTGATAATAATCGTGGCCCCTTTCCTTAGAAAAATATACAACCTACAAAATTTGGCATGCAATTTTAAGGGCTAAGAATCCCTGCTTTATAGAGTTATAGAATGCTTACTAGTACTGTCTTAGTGAGTTACCTACAGATGTTTACATAAACAGTTTTGCTCATGGCTATGAATGGCAGCTTGTGGAAGAGAAGAAATAGTCTCACAGTCTCCGACTTATGAATACAGAAAAGACGAAGCCCAAATGAAGAGTTTTTCCAATCTGAGCTGGCTGGCTCACGATTAGTGGTTTCTTTTCTCTAGTGTTCCTGAGGAGCCTAACTTCATAAGGAATTACGAATGCGTCCTGGTCCTAGATGAGTATTAAAAAGAAAAAAAGCACACACAAGTGCCAAGTGTATCTCTTTTTCCACAGATGAGAGAAATTTCTTCACTGGTCTCCTTAATTCCTTCTTCCTCCTATCAACAGAGCAGTCAGAATGATCCTATTAAAATGTGCGGCAGACAATGTTACTACTTTGCTCAAAAATCCTTCGATGGCTTTCATCTTACTCAGAATAAACACCAAGCTCTTTGCAATGATCCTAAGACTCTATGGCACTTGGCATTCTTATCTCTGATTTCATCTCCTGTAACTATTTATCCTGCTCTAGTCATCCTAGACTCTTGCTGTTCTTTGAACATCTCGGGCACACATCTGTCCCAATGCTCTTCAGCCGCACAGACACATGACTTGGTTTCTTCATTTCCTTAGACCTTTCTGTACTCCAATGTTACTTTCTTTATGACAGCTTCTGTGGCACTTTATATAAAACAGCAACATGATCCTGGCTTCAATACTTCCTGGATTCTTTCTCTATTTTTCTCTTGGTACTTATCACTATTTAATATACTACATATTGACTTATATCTTCGTAATTTTCTGACTACTTCATAGGAATGAGAGCTTCATAAAGGCAGGGCTATTTTTTAACCTGTCTGCCATATATCTATGTATCTATTTTAATTTGTTGCACTATCCTTTGTCTAAATTAGGGCTTGGTACACTGCAGGTACCCAGTGAGTATTTGCATCTGTGAATGCAAATGACCCAGCGCAGGGATGAGTCCAAGTCCACAGAGCCAGGCAGCAGCAGAGGGGCAGTGAACAGAGGCAGAGCTATGCTAAGGTTGAGGCCCATGTTTTTTTTGCAGAATCTCTGAAGCACTACAGGGCACAGGAAGTAGGTAGAGAATTCAAATTACTACAGAAGACATCTAGAAAGCGTGAATTAAAAACTATTATTAACACTATCTTTGATTCTTCCCACTGTCATTGAATATATTTTTATTAAAAAATTTAATTCTTCAGGAAAATAAATATGGTACTCAAAAGTAAAGGAAGAGAAAGTAAAAAAGGAAGTAAATGTGTTAAGAAGGGGCTTGAAAACTTAAGGGAAAAATAGCAAGTTAGGAAAACGCTGCTTTGAAGGACATCACTCTGGAGTATTAATTTGTTTTTAAAATAGTTACCAGGCAAGGTTACCCTCCATGAAACACACCAGCACTGCTTTTCACACACCCCAATACACACCCCAGTACATGTATTGCTTTTCACAACACAATACATGTAACCAAAGTGTTTGTACCCCTATAATTTCAGAAATTAAAAAAATAAAAAGGAAAAAACAAATAGTTTACTCTCCTCTTAACCTTCCATAACACAGCAGAAGAATAATACTTATATATTATGTACTTTAAAAACAAGAGCAATCATAATCATTATTTTTATTATTGTTCCATCGTGGAATCTTATCATTCCTTGATTTTTAAAAAATCATTGTTAGAACTCAGAAAGCAATCTAAAAGTATGAGAACAAGTTTTACTTCTCTAAAATCCAAGAAATATTTTCACACTTGAGGACAAAATGAGAGGGATCATAGAGATTGAACCTTACAATTTTTAAGAGTATTCCCTTATTTGTTAAAAACTAGATGTTTTGTATTTTGTTGCTACTTAGATAATTAAAATACATATATATTGTTTTTTATGGAAAGTAGAAAACTAAAAGCATTTAAAACATAGAGAAAAATAATACATCTTTTCTTCTTCCTATGCTCATGAACTCTATCTTAATTTACAGATCTTTTGCAGGTTTTTGGTGGTTTTACGCACCTTTTTTGGTGGAATCCACCACATTCAAACTAATCAGTTGAACTAATCAACGCTGGCTCATGTCCTGTGGCCATTCGATAGGGAGTCGCAATGGAAACACATCGAGAAAGAGGGAACAAGGGTGACGTATGTGTGCAACAGTCATTGTAGTTGCAGATTTACCTCTTCCAGGGGCACGTGGTTCACCAGGCCGCTGACAACTGTCCTTGGGGCTGCTTCGCCAACATCCACTTCTTCCACGTACAAAGAATCTGCATCCGGGTGTTTCTTGGCAGACAGAACGCAGCCAATTCGAAGATCCAGGCGGGAAACATCTATCGGCTTGGAGTCGGCACTTCCTGCTCCTGACGGCTGTTTTTTCTCCTTTTTCTCTCCTAAAAAAGTAATTACGAATGGGTAAACATCAGAAGGAAAACAAAATGACACTATGAGAAACCCATGGTATCAATACTGACGAGTTTAAAAGAAAAAAAATAATATTTATCTCCTACCTTCATTTCAATAAGAACAAAGGAAAGAACTATTCAAGTCATAATGTCTTGAACCCTATCTTAGCCACCTGCTTGTTACATTTCTAGTTAGAAGACATGATGCAGAGGTCAGCAACTGTAGCTCACGGGCCAAATCCAGCCTGAGGCCTGTTTTTGTAAGTAAAGTTTTATTGGAACACAACCATGTCCATTCATTTACACATTCTCTATGGATACCTTTGCACTAGGGTAGAGCTGAGTAGTTGTGACAGAGACATTATGGCTCAAAAAGCCTAACATATTTACTACACGGCATGTTACAGAAGAAGTTTGCCTTTCCCTGAAATGGAGCCACGGGAAATCCTTTAAAAACTTTGACTCTTTGGAGGGTGAAAGATCCTTTATTGAGAAAGAACACCACAACCAGTAGCCAAATGACAGAATGGACTACAGTGAAACAAAATTTCACTGATGGAATGTTTCTCTCATCATTTATACACACAAATAAATATAAAATGAATTTCTCCAATTCTTAGATTTCCCTGAAGATTTATGAGGACTTTAGGTTTAACCATAGCAACTATTTTTTTTTCCTAAGAGAAGGGGGTCTTGCTATGCTGCCCAAGCTGGACCTGAACTCTTGGGCACAAGCAATCCTCCCATCTCAACCTCCTATGGGAGTGCAGGTCCCAGCAAATCCTGCTTTTGATTAAGTTTTATTAATGATAATTCTACTTTTATTTATATGCTGATCATGTGACTCTCACTAACAAACAACTGCTTCAGCTACTGAGCCAAATGCAGTCTGCAAAGAGGCTTTAACATTAATTTAGATGAAAGATCACGAAAACTTGAACCGAGGTAGCTCCTAACGAAACGAAAGAACAGAACTGGGTTCTAGACGTTTTGCTGAAAGGAATTATAGGGCTTGTTGGTTAATTAGACATGAAACTTGAGAAGGAGAAACAGGTTAAAATTGACTGCTCAAGATTTCAAGTACAGTTGCCTAAGTGAATGGTGACTCTACTTTCTACTCCAGTTGGTTTTTTTGTTTGTTTGTTTTTTTTAACAGAGGTTCTTCTCTGTCGCAGTGCAGTTGTGTGATCACAGCTCACTGCAGCCCAGAACTCCTGAGCCCAGGCGATCCTCCTGCCTCAGCCTCCCGAGTAGCTGGGACTACAGGCGCACACCACCACGCCTGGGTTATTTTTTATGTTTTGTAGAAACAGAGTCTTGCTATGTTGCTTAGGCTGGTCTTGAACTCCTGGCCTCAAGCGATCCTCCTTGCCTCGGCCTCTCAAAGAACTGGGATTACAGGCATGAGCCACTGCACCTGGCTTCTACTTCAGTTCTTATGCGTTCCTGAAATCTCAACACCCCTGTGCTTTAGTTCAGACATTTTGCTTTGACTGGAATGTCCTTCTTCTATCTTCACAACTGGTCCTAAGCTAACTTCGTACCTGTGACTTCTTTGCAACTATGGCCCAGATTGAGACCAAAAGTCAGTCACCCCAAACTACGTACGGGATCCTACGCTTAATCTCCACTTTCTGTGGTTTTACTTAGGCTGGTTCCTCTGCCTAAAACGCCACACTTTTACCTTGTTGACCTGTTCAACAATCACACATCATTTAGGACCCAGCTTGTATGCTCCAATATCATACTGTTCCTAAGTCTAGTCTAGCTCTTAAAAGTTTGAACTTTCTTTTTGATATCATTATTATTATCATCACCAAACATGTTGACATTATCTGATAAACCAGTCAAGAGCCAAATAAGCTTGAAGGTCAAAAATACCTTTCTTTTCAATTTTCTCTTTTGCCTGCTTTTCTTCGCCTGCTCCTCCTTTTATCTGTTCTTTGGCACCAGAGGACGTGGTTGTTATTGGTGTAGGCTGCACCATGGTCTCGGAAACCACAGAACTGGCTTGCGGGGGAGTACCAGATGGGAACGGTATCTGCTTCACTGATGCAGAAGATGAAATAGATAATGTCATGTATACTGAAGTCAACAAGCAAGATGAAAAGCGTGGAACTGCAAATCATAGCCATGAACTCTTTTTAAAAGAAAAGTTCACTGCACACGACTGACTATTAAGTATCTCCTGTCTGAGCCTTTCTTGGCAGAAAGGCTGCCAAGAAATAAAGTATATCTGAACCATGACTGAGGTCAAATAATAAAGGCAGGATTCCCATTTAATTACTAAACCGAGAAAACTGCAGATAGCAAAAATAATAGCTAACATTTATTACAGACTATGTCCCAAATACTTTTTAAGATGCATTATATGAATTAACTCATGCAATTCTCACATATACCCTAAGAAGAATGTTCTATTCACGTCCCCATTTTACAAATGATAAATCTGAGCCATGCAGGAGTTTAGGAATCGGCCCATCACACAGACAGTGAGAAGAGGAATGAGAATTTATACGCAGGCGGTCTGTTTCCAGAGACCACACTTGCATGGTCTGGCATGATGATAAAGTTTCACTCACGTTTTCTTTCATATTGAATAACCAGCTAGGAAAGGGATTTAACATTAGTCATTTCTATTCTAGAATTAATGGGGAGACAGCATTACTTCCCCATAATTGTATATCAAAAAACAACTTTTTAAAGATGCAAAGGAAAGTCTATCAGCAATATTTTAAGACATTAATAAACGATTCACATATCCCAATGAACATAGAAAAATATAATCTCATGAGGGATTTTGATGCGGCTCAGATTCTGGTCAATATCCAGGCCACTTTTCCGAGGTATTTTTTAAGTTCCCTAGAAGGTACTGCTTCTTTTAATAACGTGAATTTGTATTTTATGTTTCACCACCAGACAGAATTCACCACTTTAATGCAAACCACTGGTCTGGTTTAACTTTCCATTAATAAAATTAGAATTTAAAAGTTTACTGTTTATAGGGGTAGTCTTCAAGCATTGGGAGAAATGAATAGCAGTTTTGAGCAGCTAATATTTTAATGCTTATTTAACTCTACACCTGCATTCCAAATCTACTAGTCTTGGACAGCATCAACTAGTCTCAAATCTTCCACTGACAAACAATATTCTCTCTAGTTGACAGCCCTAATACATCATTGATTTTTCCCTTATTTTTCTTTATCTAACTAACGGTAGAATTCATACTACAACTTTCAAAATAATTCACTGACAGAATAAAGGTCAGAAGGAAACAATAAAAGAAACTTTTACTATACTAGGGCCTCCTTAATTCACCCAGGATTTTCTAAAATACAGTCAAATGCCTTTCTGTGTGGTACTCTGAAATTTTAACAGAACTATTATTATTATTCTCATTGTTTTATGATAATGTAAATTTATCTAGAAACTTTCAAAACAATTCAATAAAATTTTAAATTTTATTTACAATATAATAGTTGAAATGATACTTGCTGACTTGGGTAGCTTAAAAATTATATGATTTCTGGAAATTATTTTAAAGCTCTAAACTTCAATTGCCTCATGTACAAAACAAAGACACTTGCGTATAAGTGTTTTTAAGCATAAAATAATGCATGTGAAGGAAGCACTTGGTACACAGTGTTCCACATACAGTAAACCTTAATAAATGTAAATTCAATAGTATCATGGCTAATTTTCAATAAGTTGTAAACAGGAACAGTGATGGTCAAGTTGCAGTATAGCACAAAAATTAAAATAATAGGTTTTTGAACCCTAGCTTTCTACTTTTGTGTGACCTCAGGCAAGATCATTTGCCTTTTCAAAGCCTCCATGTTCTCTTCTGCAAAGCAGGAGGCATGCTATGAGGATAAGACGAGAAATCAAGCACAACACTTAGGAAACAATACATGACATATTATTATCATAAATCAAAATAACCTATCATTTCCGTATCTACTTACCCCCATTTTGAATTTCTGCCTGAATTAGCTCTTGTTTCAGTTCTTCAATTTCTTTCTTCAGTTTAGCGTTTTCAACTCGAAGTTTCTTCTCTTCTCTCAAAGTTGCCTGCAAAACTAGGATCAAGAAAATCCAGTTAAAACATGGGTTTTTTCAAAGGTTTTGTATGAATACTATTTAAAAAGAGGATAGCCAGTATAAATGGAGTGAGGAGAACACTAGTAACCAAATTTTTGGCTAGTTCCTTATGCCAGTTTAATATTTATTAAAACAACATGATGAGAGAGAGAGAGAAAGAGAGAGAGAGAGAGTGAGCAAGGGAGAAAATCTGTGAAACAGTGGAACAGAAAAAATTTTGTTCATGAATCTTTTTCCTAGCTTCTACAAAGATGCTTACTAAAATCAAATTATCACCTTTTCAGCACTGTAGCTATAATAAAGGGCAATGATAAATAACGTAAGAAACTGGCATGAAAGCGCCAATAACAGATAAACTGTAAGAGAGATAAGTATTAGATATATTAAATTATATATTTCAAAAGTATGAGACCTAATGATGACACTACACAAGGAAAGACTATTCTCATCTCTTTTTAGTCATTACTATGTGAAAGATGCTGAATAATATTTTATTCCTAAAGTCTCAAAGTTGAGCTGGTCAAACATGCAGTGAGTGAAATAACTTCAAAGATTTACTCAAAATGTAAGGTATGTGTTAAAAAACAATGTGTGTGCTAAAGGTGAGCAACAGAGCACACGAAATACAACAGAAAAACAACAGTTCTCAGTGGGGTTGGTATTGCTCCCTGGGTAAAACTTTGAAAATCTGTGGGATTATTTTTGGTTGTCACAAATAATGGGAGTCACTAATGGCCTTTACTGGGCAGGGGTCAGGGATGCCAGACGTCCTACAACATGCTGGATACTCTTGCAAAATGAAGAAATGTCTCACGTTCTGCAGAACTTTCCAGTGACCCACTGTATATTTATATTGGTGAAAATCCTGTTAATAATTATCTGAGTCTAGATTCTAACTATTCTTTATGCATAAACATGAAGTATTTTTCAGCATTTTTAGCATATGCTAAATTTTCCAGGAATCAGATAACACGTAAATCAAGAGTAGCCTGTACCTTGTTTTATTCAGAATTCTACCTAAGAAATCACTCAAGATTTTGAGTAAATCGGATTCATCACTGAAAACTGCTTCTGGTATCTGAGCTGCCTACACAAAGGCAGACTAAATATGTATCTTTATTTTTATAGTTGGCATTGTGCCTGCCGCATTCTTGGAGAGTCCATGTATGTGAATCATGTAGCACGTAACCCTCATTAACACAGATTTACACAGATTTTACAAAATATTAACACAGATTTTACAAAATATTTCTTATAAATGAGAACCACCACGATAGGTTACCAAAGAAAATAATATAAAAGTGAAGAATAGTTCCTTTTTTAAAAAAAAGGAACTATTTCCTTTTTAAAAAAAAAATCAGCAAAACTGAAATGCTAGTCAAGATGCTAGGAAATGGCCGCTCATGAGAAAAAATTACATTTATAACATACATTATGTCACATCAGCAACGATCATCTCCAATCTCTTCATCTCTACAAGCTCTACACTCTCCAATCTCTCCAATCTCTACACTACCTCTGGTAGTAATAGTTCCACTCAAAGTATTACTTTTTTTTTTTGGCTAGAGTGTGGGGCCTCATCATAGCTCACCACAACCTCAAACTCCTGAGCTCAATGATCTTTCTGAGTAACTGGGACTACAGGCACATGCAACAATAATTCTTAAAATATACATTATTATTACTACTATTTATAAATTACTTTCTTTTTATTTCTCTTCTATACTATATAGAGTGTTAATATTATGTTTTGAAATTATGTACATAGGTAGGTTATCTCATCTAAAAAACTTTTTCTTTATAGGACATTAACACAGATTTTACAAAATATTTCTTATAAATGAGAACCACCAAGATAGGTTACCAAAGAAAATAATATAAAAGTGAAGAATAAATAGTTCCTTTTTAAAAAAAAAAACATAACATACATTATGTCACATAAGCAACGATCATCTCCAATCTCTTCATTTTATTAATACAAATATTAAGAATTTAAGAAAAATAATAAGAGAAATCCTGGGAAACATTATAAAAAAATAATTAAACTGGTATTTTAAAATTGGGGAAAAATTATAAAGGGAATTTTGTTTGGAAAGTAAATGTAGGCTTCTGTAAGCCATTTGTAGTTTTATGCAGGAGAGAAAGCATTTATTTCTGTTAGTGAGAGCAAAAGATTTTGAAATTTCTATTACGACATTAACATTGGCTATTGAGAACTAAAATATATTTAAACAAACCCAAAACCAAACTAAGTCCTGAAGGTAGAAATTCAGGTTTGATATTTTTATACACATAACAGCAAATTCTACATAAAACTTAAATATTTCCATGTAAAAATCATTTTAGAAAATGCCTTAGTACAGAGTAACATGAAACTATATAGTTTTCTCCATATAAGGTTAGAGGAAATATTTGACTTCATGTTCGATTTCACCCAATTTTCTTCATTTCTAACTTCTAATGCTATACCAACTTATTTTAAACATCATAATCTTCCTTTAGCAGTCCTACATATCATCTACTCCACATATATCAATTCTAATTTATTTAATCCTAGAATATTTTTATACTCAAAATTTAAAGGAATCTGAAAGCTATCATCAAGATGATTAAGTAACAATTTATGTGGTAAGCACATTTTATTTGCTCTGTCAATATACAAATTCATTTTAAGTATCTCCTTAGAAAATTTCAAATTTTCTTACTTGCTTTCTCCTTAAGAAGCGCAACTTGCTGCTTAAGATACTCAATGATTTGATCTGCCTCTGCACCTTTTTGCTCCAGTCTCTTCAAAACAGCATCATTATTTGCCATTTTTGCCAAGAAACGCCAGAAAATCCTAAATGAAAAAATAAATGTGATAAATTACACTGTGAAAGGAATAAATTATTGTACAGGACACTGTGGAAAAAGCAGTTTTTGGCACTAGAAGCTGTGGAAACAGGTTTTCTAGTACTTGTTGATTAACTGTCATTTCAATATTTCAAAAATACAAGATGGACACACGAATTTATGTTACTGCTGTCTAGTAATATCACCATTCAGCTCAGGGATGCCTTTTTGTTCCAGGGTAAACAGTGTATGAAACAACTTAACGTGACTACCTTTGAGCAAAGCACATACAGCCTTCACCACGCCTAGCTGTCTGTCATTTATGTTACCTGCCAGGTCTATAAAAGTAATTTAAGTTCATGACACCAACTTTACTTATAGTCCCTGATTTTGTCCCAGGTGCTGGGATTATAGTAAAGAACAAAAATCCACATGTTCTTTGCACTGACTAAGCTTTCAGATAAATGGGGGAAACACAGTAAATTGAAGAAATTTTTTAGAATAAAGTTATGTTTAGGCCAACAGTGGTAGCAACATTGCTTCAAGCTCAGGCAAATCTTTTTCCATTCAACTCAGTGCTCACTTCATTATTGTATGCTAATCACTCCACTGTGATTTTTCAATTTTACATTGAGTAAAAGCTAAATTCCAAGATTTTAAGTCCCCTTAGTCTCCTCAGAGCTTCTAATATGCTAACATGCACAGGGTTTCTCACAGGTGATAGTATTAACATATTTGTAGAGCACGGACTACGACCGGCTAAACGCTTTATATAGATCACCTGTGAATACTGTAATTATCTCCATTATACAGAGAAGAAAACTTGAACTAAAATTAATTTGCCCAGGCCATACAGCTACTTAGTAAATGAGGACTGAAACTCCGGTCTGTTGGATACTGCAGCTGGATCTTTTAATGCCTGAGCTATAATTTCGCTAAAGTATAATACATAATGATGAAGCATTTTCAATGTATCGAATGTCAGAATCCTAACCAAGGAACATCTATCAACATTTAATGAAACTAGTATTCTCTAAAACAGTCTGGGAAATGCTGGTTTAGTCTCTGCACTAAAAAAATAAAATAAAATTATGAGATTAAAATAAATATAACAATTACGAGTATAGTAACTGCAAATATAAAACATGTATGGAGAGAAAAAAGGCAAAGAAAACAGTATACCAAGTATGTTGTGTCTGAATGGTGAAAGTCAAGACTTTTTCTTTTTCCTTTTCTATCTTAAAATAGTAATAGTAAAGAACATATTTTTTATGACAGTCTTTTGAAAAGTATTATCTAAATTATTCTGTCTCTTCACATTAATTTTGTTCTTTTCAATGTTCAAACCGTATTTCATCAAACTTAAAAAGCCATTAATTATACAATACCTCTAACACATGATACCAAATACTGTATATGAATTAATCATTAAAACACACAAGCAAAAGACTACTTTTGAGATTATTTTTCTCAACATTTTTCTTTACCTCAACTATTTCCCCAGTAGGCAATGTAACTATGTTACAACTGCCAGTTGGTCTATATTGATTTTAAGATGTCAACAATTTTAAAGTACACCCCTATTTCAGAGATGTAAATATGAAAAACTTATATATCAGAATTGATGAGCTATATATAGTAATTTTAATCACTTTTTTAAATCACTTTTTAATCACTAAATCACTTTTCTTCTCCTCCCTTCATCCCTATTCTTATCGTCCAACTTCTTTCCCTCATTTGCTTCACAACCAAATTACCAAGTTACCCCACACTTAAAGAACATCTTTATTATACCAGTAAGCAACGTGGTACCTTTTAGAACTAGGTTAAAATTCCTGCTAGGATTTAAAACATATGTGTCAAAAGTCGTCAGAATTTAGAGGAAAGTAAATCGTAAAATTACATATGCTGAGAACAATGCATCTCCGAGACACTGAAAATATTTAACGGCAGAGACCAGCAGTAATTCCAGGAGTCTTTTATCAACCTTTGCCCAAACCTAGAGAAGGAAGATCTAAAACTGCTTTTTTTTGTGTGTGTGTGTATGTGAAAATTCATATTTATTCTTGATTGTTTCCCTTCTTACCATGGAGCCTTCTTTCCCTTTACTGATGAGGACACTGGGGGTCCTAGAGTTGGAAGGACGGCTATGGGGGGACGGCTACAGAGTAGGCAGCTATCAGAGGACAGTCCATGTATTTCCAGATTCCATAATCATTAACACAAAAACTCCTCTCCTTGGTAAAGTGTGCATAAACTCTAAAAGGGAATATGCCCAGCCCTCCCATGATCTTACCTGACAACAGGGCTGTCTTTCAGCTGGCTCAGATTTTCAATCGTATTTAACAATCCCTTCCCACCCACTGATACACTCACCACTACCTTTCTCCCACTCCTTATCCAAGATCACGGCTGATAACAACAGCTCCTACATTAACGAGGTAGGCCCACTGCATGCCTTGCCGTTTAATCTTTGCAACCCTGTACGCCACCATTCCCATTTTGCAGACTCACAAAACTTACACGACTTGTCTAAATCCGTGCACCTACCAACTGGCAAAGCCGTTAGTTTAATTCACACCAAAATTCATCTCTAAAGTGCCTCCCTAATTAAAGAAAACTGGCCTGTCGTCCGCAATTCTCTTCCCTACCTAACTTACGGGCATCACCGATGTGACCGGTCACGTCTTAGCACCCACAGCCAAGCCACCATTACGCTTTCTCTGGATTTCTGCAAAAGCCTCCTAAGTGGCCTCCCTTCTTCCACCCTGTCCTCCTCGGTCTATTCCTTACAGCAGCCACAGTGACCCCACGGAAAGGAAGTCACATCGTGCTCAGGAACCCGTGTTTCCCGGCGACATCCCTCCCCGCGGCCCTGCGCTCCGGCTCAGACCTATTTTTGCTCATTTGGAGGGCGAGCCGGCCTCCCGGTGGCGCCCGCCGGCCGAGTCCTCGCTCCAGACGGCAGGACAGGGACGGGAGACTCCTACGACCCCAGCCCACCCGCTCCGGACCCTCCGCGGGGCCACTCACATGAAACAGGCGACAACGGCGCCGACGCGGACGCCGCCGGGACCCGGGGAGCGAGAACACCGACCCCGCGGCGCCGCGGCGAGAAAGGACCCCAGTGAGGTGTCCGCGCCGAACGCCTGAGTGCTCCCCAGATCCGACCCCACATTGCCTTCCCCTTCCCGCGCGCGGTGCCATCGACCCGCCGCACCGCGCTCCCCCGCTTCCATCCCCTCACCCAATGTCGCCAAGTCCCCCCGCACCTCTCCCTCTGTCGCTACATGTGTGTCGCCAATTTGGGCAGGCGGCGGGACGCCCGCGGTCGGGGTCTTTTCTTCGCGCTGCGTCGCGGAGGCAGTGACGTCAGAGGAAAGGGCCCGGCCGAGCCGCGCGTGGTGTATAAAAAGCCGGGACCCCGTGAGCGAGCGGGGAGGTTGACAGTCGCGCTCCCGGTCGCCGTGGCGAATGCCACCGCGGCTGGCGGGCAAAGGGCGAGCTCCGAGCTCCCGGCAGGAGCGGCCTCTTCTGTAGAAGCGCCTGAAATGCCGGGGCTGGTGTGCTAAGTCGCGGCGGCGACGCGGGCCACGGCGACAGCGCTGGGACCCTGTCCGGAAACTCCGCCCCCTTGTCCCCGTGCCCGTCTGCGTCCCCAGGCTCGGAGGCAGGTATGCGCACGTCCCGGTTTTCGGTGTCGTGGTCGGGGGTCGTGGGAGGTAGACGAGAGTCCGGCGGGGCCCCGTCCTGCTGGGTCCTGTCGCCGCCGCCGCCGCCCCGGCATCACACGGTCCCCGGAGTCCTTTGGGAACCGTGGGCCACCCTTGAAAGTAACCGCTTCGGAGTCAGGCCTAAGAAGTTGGAAAACTCTGGAAGCTGCCCTTGCGTTACTCATCATGGATGCGGACTCGTGCTCTGGTTTGTTTCTGGTTTTCCAGGTTTCGTCGCTTGTGAACGTGTGACAGTCCCTCCAGCAGCGGGAGAAGGCGACGCGGCACAAGGAGGTGACTTTAACACCTCGCAAGGCCCCCGGGGCCTGTTTGCTGTTTGGGACAGAAAGATGACGTTTTGAGAGAAGGTGTATATGAAAAGAATGAATTCGTCTCACTTGCACGTTGGAGAAATGGGAAAACTGTTTTAATTAAGATAAAATCGGCATTTTTTGGTCTGTTTTTGACTTCCCCTCCCTTTTGAGTTATTCGAGTTCTTGGAGGGCAAAGATTGTCTTGTTCACTGTTGTGGGCACGGTAGCTGGAAAACATCTGACTCAGAATAGGGGCTTCAAAATATTTAAGAGGGTCCCTGATCAGAATTTTGTTACTTCCCCCATTCAGAAGGAAAGGTTTTTGGTAGTATGTGGGTCATTCAATCTGTAGGTAAAGGGAAGTGTTATTGATACAAAGATGCGGTAACCAACTTCCTCTACTCTTTCCCCCAACCCCCTGCAGACACTATCATGACTTAATCCTCCACTCTTAAAACTGTCAGGCATCACTGAAGGTAGAATGTTCTGTTTTCTCCTTTTTATGACATTGAAGATCTTTGAATTTGATTTAGAATCACAGTATAAATTTATGTTTGGGTGTTTTTCAGTTGATATTGTCTTAGAATATATATATTTTTTCTGTGGAGATGGGGTCTTGCTATGTTGCCCAGGCTGGTCTCGAACTCCTGGCCTCAAGTGACCCTCCCACCTCAGCTTCCCAGAGCGCTGGGATTACAGGCGTGAGCTACCGTGCCTGGTCAGAATTTTTTTTTAACTCTGATATTTTTACTATGAAGCGTTCATATTGGCATTTTCCTCCAAGTTGTGTATTGTCAGTCATGTTTCATGTGAAAAAATACTGGCTTAATGTTTTGCCAGTCTCACAAAATTCTCTCTTTTTCCAGGTCATCCTGGAAGAACGAGGGCTCCAAAAATGTTTCCCTTGAAGGATGCTGAAATGGGCGCCTTCACCTTCTTCGCCTCGGCTCTGCCCCATGATGTTTGTGGGAGCAACGGGCTTCCTCTCACACCAAATTCCATCAAAATCTTAGGGCGCTTTCAAATCCTCAAGACCATCACCCATCCCAGACTGTGCCAGTATGTGGATATTTCTAGGGGAAAGCATGGTGAGTTTTTTGTTTGTTTGGGTGTTTTGGGTGTTATTTTTTTTTTCTTTCCTATTTTGTGCTCTCTACATTGTTACCCTGATTAAGTTATAAATACAGCATGAAGTAAATGTGTAAAGAAATCATATGTGTGTGCATGTTCCCCTCCCCCACTCCCTCTTTTTTGTCCCCGTCTTTCTCTTGTACACTTGCCCATTTATTTGCAAACCTGCCGGGTAAAATTCAAACTCCTCACCAGGTGGTTACATGCAAGATCCTTTGTGATCTAGTTCCTGCCGTCCCCTTTAGATGGATGGATTGCGTGTTGTTTTGACCACTTTAACCCTTCACTCCAGCTAAGCTGAGTTGCTGGAGATTTTCTGATTATACCATGGCCTTTCCACACACGTGCTGTACTATTTTCTACTATTTACTGCTATTTTTGTACTTTTTTCTCCCCTGGATGATGCTGTGCCTCATTCCCTGCAATCTGACTAAATCCCTTTCCTAGATTCTTCTGTAGCTGACAACCCAAAATAAGCAACTGAGGCCAAGATCTCAACCAATGGAGGTTTATGAAGCCAAAGTTTGAGGACATACCGGGAAAAGCACAGACCCCAGAAGCATCTGTGAACTGTGCTCTCCAAAGAGTGATTTGGGAATTCGTTATTTAAAAGGAGAGGGCCTACAGGAAGAAAAAGGAGGAGGGAGAGGGAGGTGAGGCAAATGGTGACAGTCTTGCAGATTTTAGTTAGTGCCCAGGAAATCTACATTTTACATAAGGCGAATGTTTGAAGAGAAAAGGGGAGTAAAGGAAGAATCAGTTATGTTGATGTCCCGGGTAGATGGAAGAATGCCTGATCATGTATGGTCTATGTTCTGTCCCTGGGAAGATAACTAGTCATCAATATTGTTCATGGGCGGAATGAAGTAGACTTTAGCTTGAGGAGCTAGACTTAGCCTGCGGACCTAATGTTACAATGTTACCATTTGCATGTTCTTATTTATGGGAGGCCAGCAAAGAATTGCATTATGAATGATCTGTGGGGTCAGTCCTTATAGATGCCTGAAGCCTTTCACGTTTGCCTGGGATCTAGCTAATGCATGTTGGTGATGCTTAACAGCTGTTCATTTGAAAGTGGGTGTTACATGGCCCAGCCTCAGGCTCAACTTTCCCTTTTGCATAAGGAGTTAGGGGTGGTCCTGAGATTTTTATTTTCCTTTACATAGCTTTTATCATATTTCATTATTTTCTGTTTTCTCCTCTGAGGTCCCTAACCACCTCATTGTTGAAGGGTCAGCTCTAATTCTAAGTCAATTTTCTATTCTTTTCCATAGTTATGATTCAGAACATTTCTACTTTTCTCAAGTTTCTGAACACAATTTCGAAGATCTCGTGTTTGAACCAGACTGTCAAATTCATCAGTACTTAGCTCCCCAATTTCCCCTTTCCTTCAAAATTTCTTTGTATCTTCATTTAGTCTTTTACTTCTTCCACTGTGTGTCAGAAGAAGAATCACTTCTTTTTTCCCAAGATCAACATTTCCATCTGGTTTTCCTGATGCACGTGAGAAAAACTGTAGAGGAAAAAAAAAACATAAGATGAGAAAGAATTGTTGTTTAATATATTGTTTTGTTAGATGTTTACCATAGTATTCTATATGCTTGGTAACGATGTAGTTTATAGAGTTTGAAAAGCTCTTTTAAAATATTTTTATTTGTGCTCTGTGTTAGTATCTTCAGTGGGTTATGTTATTTTCTTACTGAAATGTTACTATAAAGTGGGTTTGCTTTGTTTCTCTCAGAAAGGCTGGTGGTCGTGGCCGAGCACTGCGAACGGAGCCTGGAAGACTTGCTTCGAGAAAGGAAACCCGTGAGGTACTGTGTGATGTCAGGACAGTCAAATGGAAAGCAGACACTGGCAAACAAAGGCATTTTAACTAGAAACTGGAGTGTTTGCGTTCTTCTGTTGCTTGTTTAATGATAAAATCCAGGTGCAAATTTTCACTTTAGGAAACTCAATTCACAGGCTACGTAGCCAGACCACTGGCAGCTTACAGTTTTGCCACAGTACAGACAGATGGACAAGTAAAAATCTTGTGTCTCAAAATGTGACATCATCTCTGCTAGAAAAATAGAAAGAAATTACCTGGACAACTAAAAATGTACAGAAAAAATTAGCCGGGCATGGTGGCCATGCCTGTAGTCCCAGCTACTCGGGAGGCTGAGGCAGGAGGATCACTTGAGCCCAGGAGTCTGAGGTTGCTGTGAGCTAGGCTGACGCCATGGCACTCTAGCCTGGGCCTGGGCGACAGAGCAAGACTCTGTCTCAAAAAAAGAAACAAACAAACAAACAAAAAAAAAAACAATTAAATGGCCATGTAAATGTAGATCTTTTTCTGGGCTTTCTGTTTTGTTTCATTAATATATTTTTCCATTCTTACGCCAGCAACATACCATCTTAATTACTGTAGCTTTATAGGAATCTTGAAGTCAAGTTTTCCAATTTTGTTCTTCTGTTTCAAGATTGCTTTAGCTATTGTTGGTTCTTTGCATTTTCACATAAATTTCACAATAAGCCTTTCAGTTTCTAAAAATGTCCATTGGTACTCTGACTGGGCTTGCATTGCATCTATGGATCAGTCTGAAAAGAACCGATATCCTAACAATATTGAATCTTCCAGTAGATTAACATGTTGTTTTGCTCCAAAATTTTAAGCCGCCTTTAATTTCTCACAATAATATTTTTATAGTTTATAATGTAGAGTTCTTCTCTTTTGTTAAATTTATTCCTAAGTATCTCATGTTCTGATATGATTATAAATAAAATTTAATTTTGTTTTCCAATTGTTTTCTGCAACTATATAAAAATATGTGAATTTTTTTATATTGGCCTTGTTTTGTGTGACCTTGCTAAATTAAATTTACTTTTTAGTTCAAACAGTTCTTTTATAAAAGTTCTTTAGCATTTTCTATGTAAACAACCATATCATCTTTGAATAGAAATATGTTTACAACTTCTGTTTTAATCTTTATGGCTTATATTTCTTTTTTCTTGACATAGATTTATTAGATTTCACTAGATAGAACCTCTACTACAATGCTGAATACAAATATCAGTACTTCATTTCTTTCTGTTGCTGACTAATATTCTGTTACAAGTATATAGCACAGTTTGTTTATCCATTCATCTGTTGATGGACGTTTGTTGGATTGATTGGCTTTGTATCTGAACAACAAACCACTAGACTGTGTTTTCCATATGTATTTTGATCTTATCAAATTAATTTTTTGCTGAGAAGAAAAGTTACCTAGTATTCATGTTGGGAAACTAATTTTCCATTTTATTGTATTCCACTGAGAATTAGTTATTATATATTCCAGATTTACAGCATTCAACTTTGATTGTTTGGGAGTAAAAGCTGAACTGTAAAATATTCCCAGTCTCACAACCTAGAGACAGATGGACTGATTTTTTTTCTTTAGACTTACTAGAAAACCAATCTTTAGGTAGCAGTTAATCATTGCAACCGCCATTTCTAAACCTCTGAGTCTGAGGCAAATGAATCTTAAATTTAGCATGGGCAGGTGTCCTTTCAGGCTAATACACATGCGCCAGTAGTAAAATGAGTTATTTCCATTTTCAGTTCCAGAAACTGTTGGGTTTTTTCCCTTTAAAAAATTATTCTGTTAAATATTATATATTTTTAACAAAACATCAAAATTTAGTAAGTGGTAAGTGTCAGAAGCCTAAAAGGCATCAACTCATCATTGAAAACACCCCCTCCCCAAATTCTGGGATTATCAGCCAGCGAACTTTTAAAAGTTACGAGCTCATTGAGCTCTTTTGTCTTGAGGTTATAGAGGGAGAGTTTCTTTAAAAAATAACACATGATTAAACACTTGTAATGCTATCTGAACATTAATCATTAGTAAGTATTTTATTTTTCCTCTCCATTTCTTAAATTACACAGTAGCTAACTATATTTCATCTGTGTTTCATCTCCCTTAACGTTTTACCTTGGGCTAATACCAAGTAAGGAAAGTTTTAGACTAAAAGGAAAATTTTTGTGGGAGTGAGCAGGTTTTATAAGGTGGAAGAACATCTTGAACTCATAGAATGTAGACGTGTGTTTCCTCCCTTGGTTTGCTGACAGTGTGGGTGTTTTGGCTTGGGGAATGGCCCTTAGAAATATCGTAGATCATGGATCTGAGGAAATAGCATGTGTGGTTTTAGTTACCACCTATACATGAATGACTTCCAAATCTATCTTAGCAACCCTGACCTCTCTTTCTCTTTGCCGGCCTCTATTTTTTGCATTCCGAATAACATTTTTCCTTGGAAACATTGCATATACCTAAAAGAACTGATGGTTTGAGGCAAATAGGAATCTCTCTTAATAACTTAGTCTAATTTACAGTTTTAGCCAGATATTAACAAGATTATTGTATTATCACTATACCCTGATTTATCCGGCATCTTTCAGTAAATAAAAGAGTAGGAGAGGTGTATTTTCAGCAAATGAGTACTTTTTGTGGCTAGCCATTGTGTGAACTTGAGCAGTTTATGTTTTCTTGACTAACTGAGGAATGATATGTTCTCTCGAGATCTTTCATTAGTGAAGAATTTAATCTAGGTGTCTGCAGCCTCTTGTACCATTGTGTGATACCATTTTATACATTTATTGAACACCTATTGTTTGATGTGTATTTATTGAACACCTAGATTACAGGCACTGGGCTAGGCATAGTGAGTCAGGATAAGCCAGTACGTGCTCAGCTCAAGGTGAGAGAGACAAACCCATACAGAAATAATTACCATAAAATTAATAAACCGCGGAGCTGTGTACTATCAGAATACAGGGAAGAGGATACGGTTCTATCAGGGGGTAGAGGCCCTGAATGAGAAGCCGTTAAGGATCTTGGCCAAAATATGATTGAAATAACAATAGATCTAGAATAAAAAAAGGATGTCAAGAAGGGGCTGATGGAGGTAGGGGCCCCAAAGCCTTGATGAGATTGAAGAGCAGGCCCTCGTGAATGAGGAACAGAGAAGTGTGGGAGACTGTAGTTGAAAATCTGGATGTTTTAAGTAAATACAGGTCGAGCAGTGTCTCACTGTGACAGACTATCAGCATCTGGGAATATTGTCGTGAGTTAGGTGAAAACCTGTGGCTACAAACATGCCAAGTCTGTGATGTTGTCCTCAGTATGTTTTAACCAACGGTTACACATGGTTTATGGGTGATTTAATCAGAAACATGCGGTAAATTTCCTTTGAAACACATCTGGAAAAGGCTAAACAAAATATATTTAGGATTTTACTAACCTAATAGATTTGAAAACTTACTAAATCATATTCAAAATCCGAATATAAGATTGATGACTTTTTAGGTCTTTTTTCGTCTTACCAATGTAATTAATAAATTTTGATGTTTTATTTTCCTCTGAAGAGAAAGGGAAAGGACGACTAATTCTCATCTACTAGCGTAATTGCTTGTATTGAAATTATCGGTTTATCAATGTGTCTAACTATCCTGTAGGCTTCTTGACTGTGAAGATTGATTCTTTTTCTTGGTGTCCATGGGGCTGAAAAATGCAAGTACCAAGCAGTAAATAGCCACTCAGTTGATGCGTTTGAGTATAAATGAAAATAACTTAAAATGTGTTCTTGCTCTGTTATAAAATATAAATCATATTCATCTGAAAGCTACTTTTTGGTCATAGGTGTTTATATATTTGTAATAACTAGGGATTCTTATGTTCCTTTGTCAGGGACAGGGGTGATGAGGTACGTGCTCTAGCTGCCTGGTCCCTGAAGAAACAAGAGTGACTGAAAATTTCAAAAGAAGTAAAATATTTTCTGACTTCAAGCATAATTTACATTTTCCATGTTAGTGATGGCTTTCCCTTTTTAACAAGATTCTGACTTGGCAATTGTGTAGAATAAAGTCATGTTGTCGCCACCAATTTTTTTTTAATTGGGTCAATCCCATTCTCCTAATCCTAAAATCCCCTTTTTAGCATCCATATTCAATTAAACTGTGACATGTTAGCTATTACTGGACCTATGATAGTTTTACCTTGTTGTTGAGTTTTAATTGCGTTAGCTACTTTAAAGAGATTTCATGATCGAAGTTTTTGGCAATATTGAAGAATATAGTTTTGAAAACAAGTAAGTATACAAAATTCTGCAAATACTGATTCTTTCTCCTCCTCAAGTAGCATGGAGCTGAGGCCCTCTAGTGTCACAGATGAACATGGCATCCGTTTTGAACATCTGCGAGTTGTGTGCGTATGTCAGGGACAGAGACACACAGAATAAGAACAAGAGAGGTTATTTTAACGTTGACTTGTGGAGCCAAATAAGCTCAGAAAGCTAGGTGTATATTTTTTTTATTCCCAAGGAAAGTTTTTCTTTATTTTTAAGGGGGAAGGGTTTGCTTTCTTCTTATGTACATATTTCAATGTAATTGTGCTTTTACCTAAAATCCTTACCTCCTTAGCTACGGATAGGTTACAAATGAAATTTGTTTTAAAGTTTGGGATTTTGCCATTTATACAGTTGGTTTATTTTTTAAGATGCTTATGAAAACTCTGTTTATCCCAAATTGTGCTTGTTTTACACATTCCCAGTTTGCTTAAGACTGACTGAAAAGGCATTTTAGTATGGGAGAAACTATTGATATTAGATAAAGAGGAATAGCTTACAGGTCAGTTTAAGTAGCATTCTTTATAAATAGTAACCGTCACTGCTTCCTTTTTACATATATGATGGGGAATATCAATTTATTGCTTTACTTAAAATATGACTGATAACCAGGAATTGGATTATCAGATATTTAAGGGGAAACAAAGTTTGAGAAAACCAGCCTGGGATGAGGGCAGAGAGAGGGGCTCATCACACAGAAGAAATGAAGGTAATACACTTCTTTGTTTCCAGAATTAAAAGAATTCTAACTATCCTCAGAGAGTCTCAAAAGAATGATGTATCCATAACCGAAGAACAGTATTGTTGCAAAGGAACAACTAGCGTACAGAAGAGAGATCCTGGAAATTAATAGTCTGGATTAATACTCTCTCCTCTCTCCTTCTCTCCCTCTTTTTCTTTCTCTCTCTCCATATACATATGTGTGTGTGTGTATATAACTATACTATATATAGTATATAGGTATAGTATATAACTATATATACTGTATATAGTATATGTATAAATACTATACCATACACACTGTACTATATATATCTACTAGTTTTATATATATATATATCTCCCCCTCCCTCACCTTCTTTCTCACACATACACTTCACAGAAGAGAGATCCAACTTAAAGATAGAGAAAATAATCAAAGACATAACAAATCAGTTTTTCTTGTTAATGTTTCTCTGTTAATGGATCATGTGAGTCTTCAGATTACAGGAGCATGCGTTATGCTGACTGGCACAAATGTGCCCACATCTTAGATATATTGGGCTGAAATTTTATAACTCTAAGTATAAAGTAAAAATCCCCAAAGCTTTCAGGAAGGACAACAGGGTATCTACAACAAAATTGAAATCACTGTCTTGCTAATTACAGGACTTCTCACCATTAATAAAGAATGGGGGAATTCTTTCCAAGTTTAAAGGCAAGAATTAGTAAGACATTTTCAGATATGCCATGCTTTGAAATGTCCTACTGATGCTCGCTGTAAGAGACAGCTTCTCAAGGATGTATTCTAACTAAACAAAAAAGAAAGTAGAGGTAGAAAAAATTATGGTAGCTGATATTCATCTTCATGGGTAGAGTTATCTTTATAAAGTTATAGTATCCATTAAATCCTGATGACTGAGACATTTTCTCTCGAGAGCTAGGGTTTAAGTGGCCTAGGTTAATATCTCCTCCTCTGCTTAGTTCCACACTGAGTATTAATCGTAGTGTGCCAACGTGCCAGTCACTTCCCATCTTTCTTAGAGTAAGAGCCAAAGGCCTTACAATGGCCTAAAATGCCTTACATAACCTGACGCCTCGGTACCTGTCTGAGCTTACCTCCTACTGCTTTATCCTTTGCTCCTTCTCCCGCGTGCACTGTGGCCTCATTGCACTTTTGAGCTGCTGAGCATTCAGGACTTGCTGCTGGGCCGCCTGCCTGAATCGTACGTTTTTCAGAGAGCTGCATGTCTCTCTCACTTTCCTTAGATTTCTACATAAGTGTCGTCTTGTCAGTGAGGCCTTCCACAGCCACACTATGTGTCTTCCCCACTACATGTTTTTCATTGGCACCTAATCACTATACGTCATATTATCTGTTTACTTGTTTATTTGTTTAGCCTTCAAGAAAGGAGTGTAGGTTTCTTTTATCCAACTCACAAAATTTTGATATGTAAAAATATTATAACTAATAAAATAAGTTTGGGAAGAAAAATGGAAAACTTGTAAAAATAAGTTAACTATATCATCTTGCATGGCGAAGAGTTAATTGTATGATTAATAAAATAAAAGTCTGACCACCAGAAGAATTGAAAACAAAAACTGCTAAGGATAATTACCTCTGGTAAGTCAGACTAGCATGAGAGGGAATAGGGAGATTTTAGCTTTTATTTATGGTTATTTCTAATGGCTTCAATTTAGGGGAGAGAGTCAGGTTGCCATAATTATTTTTTTAAAAAATTATATTCAACTCATTATTTTTTAAAGTCAGGTTTATTGAGGTATAATTTACATACCTTAAAATGCACCCTTTTTAGTATACAGTTTAATGAGTTTGATAAGTAATGTCATGTAATCATCATCAAAATCAAGAATAAAAGTTTCATCACATTATAACCTTTTCTCATACTCTTATAGTCCACCCATCCCCTACCCAAGTCCGTGGCAGTCTGTTATTATTAATATTATATATTATTATTAATATTATTACATCCTTGTACTCTGTTTTTTATTTAACATGAGAGTCTCATTGAGTATAGTTGTTTTAGTTTTTATCAAATCTGAAAATCCTTATTAATTTTAATTGGTGAGTTTAGGCCATTTACATTTAATAAAATTGTTGATATAGCTGGGTTAAAAATCCATTAATTGTTTTCTATTCATTTTGTCCTTTGTTCTTTTTTCATTTTACTCTCCCTGCTCATGGATTATTTTTATGATTCCATTTTATCCCTACTATTTGGTTTGTCATTTATAGCTCTTTTAAAAATTACTTTTAGTGGTTACCTGAATTTACTGGTTAATTCAATTTTTAAAAATAAAATAGAAAATAAATCTATACCAAAATATTAATATTGGTGGTTTGAAGGGTTTGGGTTTGAATTAGTTTCTCCTACTTTTCTGTATCTTATTTCTAACTTCCTACAAGAATGGTTTTTGATTTAAAAAAATTAAATGGTGAGAGAGAGAGAAGGGAAAAAGAGAAAGAATCAGATATGTGGAGGATGGCTTAGAGAGGATAGGGGAAGAGCTAAAGAGGAATGTTTAAATAAATTGCCAGAGGTTGCTTTATGATTGATATGGAAAATAAGCTCATGTCTACATACCATAAAATATATCATAAAATATTTCAGGGGCTTCTGTATTTTTGTCTTGAGCAGAATAGATGATTTTCATTGGGTTAGTTCTGTATGTCTGAAACTTCCCTGATAATTTGGCAAAGCCAAATCTGCCACTTTACTATATTGATAAATAAGACACACCACCAAAATTAAAGTCCTTTCTTGGAAAGAACAAATACAGCTATTAGAGTAGCCTTTAGAAAACTGTAGGATCTTTGTCAGATCAATTCTGTTGTAATCAGAAAATCTAAAATATGTGTAAGTGGATATTTTAGAAAACGTACAGATTCTATTTTCTGTGAATGAAGAACAGTAAAAATGTCTTTGAATGTTTTACTCTTTAAAACAGGTTCTATATCTGCTTTGTGATTGATCTTTGACTCTTTGTTTTCTTTATAGCTGTTCAAAAGTTTTGTGCATAGCATTTGAGGTACTTCAAGGCTTGCAGTATATGAACAAACATGGTATAGTACACCGGGCACTGTCTCTTCATAATATCTTGTTGGACCGAAAGGTAATTGTCAAATAATGTAATAATGTCCTACTCAATCAGAAGAAACATAAAATAAGAATATGTTTTAAGAATATTCTTAATGAAAAGACTATATGAAAGCGATATAATTATGTTGATAATCCAACAATCTTTACATTATCGGAATGTATCTTTCACATGAATTATTTTTTCCCCAAGACTCATTTTCTAGCTTCATGTTGTGTTTTTTTCCTTCACTCTTTTTTCCTAAGAATCTAAAGGATATGCACTGTGGCTTTCCAGCCTACCCCTGCTCTGAATTTTCTTACATTTCAAGACAGCTGCTCTATTTAAATAGAATGGTATTCTCCTAAGTGCAACTGCACTGTGTTTTCTCCTCTTTATTTTTCTTCTTTCTTCTTTCCTTGTCCATTTATCTTCTTATTTACCATCTGTTCATACCTAGCTCCCTTTTCTATTAAAGTGCCTCTTCTCTGTTTGGAAATCTTATGGGGATTGATAAGAAACTAGTAAACCCTTCTAAGAGAATTATGGATAGCAAGGTGGTATATTTTCAGAAATAATCATAATTTCATTATTTTGCATAAGCATATAAAAACAGCTCTGGGGAGATTTCTTCTTGAACATTATTTTCTATATTAGTAGGATTATCCTTGTTGTCTGATTCTTTTCCCAAAGTTCAGTACAGTTACCCTATGATGTTAAAAAATGACAAAAGAGAAAATGGTGCTCATTATTTCAGACTTACGACAGTAAAGAATCATTGCCATAACCAATCTAAACTATTTTTTAAAGTTATAGGTAATATAAGAAAAGATATAACAGAACTTCTAGAAATGAAAGAGTAATTTAGGGAATTCCAAAATATAGTGGAAGTTTAACAAAAGACTAGACCAAACAGAAGAAAGAATTTTAGAGCTTGAAGACAAGACTTTCTAATTAACTCAGTCAGTCAAAAAATGTAGAAAAAGAATCAAGACTAATGAACAGTCTCTCCAAGAAATACGGCGTTATGTAAAGTGAACGAATACAAGAATCATAGGTATCCCTCTTTTCATTTGGGTGGATACCCGGAAGTAGGATTGCTAAATGGTAGGTCTACTGTTAGTTCTTTGAGGAATCTATACTGTTTTCCATGGAAGTTGTACTAGTTTACATTCCCACCAACTGTGCACAAGTGTTCCCTTTTCACTACATCCATGTGTGTGTCTGTCACACACACATACCCCCCCACACACACAGCATGGAGCACTACTCAGTTATAAAAAGGAATGAAATAATGTCTTTTGCAGCAATTTGGGTGGAACTGGAGACTGTTATCCTAAGCGAAGTATCTCAGGAATAGAAAACCAGATACCACATGTTCCCACTTCTAAGTGGGTGCTAAATGAGGGATGTATATGGTAATAAAGTGGTGTAAAGGACATTGGAAACTAAGAAGGGCAGAGGGTGGGCGGGGGTGAGGGATTAAAACTTACCTGTCGGGTACAGTGTACACTACTCTGGGGATGGGTACATTGAAAACCCTGACTTCAGCATCATACAATTGATACATGTCTCAAAAAATACTTGTGTTCTCTAAATCTATTAAAAGACGAGAACTTCATACTAGGATAATGGTTGTTTTCAAACGATGTAAAAAATTATTGGAAGTCTAGAGGATTCACTGAAGTCTTGATGATTTTGGACCCCTCTTTTTAAGAGCTCTCTTGTCACAGTTAAATTATAATATTATAAATGGACTTGGAACTCCCTGAAAAGAAAATTGTTCTGTGAAATTACCACAAAGCATTCTAACCACGGATTCAAGACAAATGAGAACGTTGAATGTTTTCCTTTTTTGCTTGATCAAAAAGCCTAGTACGTAATAGAAACAGCAAAAATTTTTAAGAAAAATGTGATTTGTCATTCTGAAATGTATATGTATATGCACACATTTGTGTATACATATATGATAAGTATAAAGCAGACAATATTGGTAGATAATTATGAGTAAATTTAATGGTATTTTATAAAATTTTAGTAGTACTTATTAATATCAAAAAATATTTCAATAAAATAGTGTTATGTAATGGTTGTCTTCCTTATAAAATGTATAATGATTTTTCATCCCAGTTATACTAAAATATTTCATGGTAATTTTTCTTCTTTATTATTATAGGGACATATTAAATTGGCTAAATTTGGACTTTATCACATGACAGCTCATGGTGATGATGTTGATTTCCCTATAGGGTAAGGATATGTTTTCTTCTGTTTTGAGTTGTGTATTAAACTTTATAATCTTTGATAATATGCATATTTTGTTAGTAATAATTTTGATCATGCTTTTTGACATGAAAACAGGTTTTTTATTAATACATTTTAATTTTCCATATACTTTTTTAGAGTGGACAGTTTTTCTCTAGCATCCTAGAGATCCCTGGTGTTGATCATTCATTGAATTGACAAAGAAGCTAACAGATTATTTACCTTCTTTACCTTATGTTACTTCCTGATTAGTTGTATTTTATGCAGAATTAAATAAGTTTAAGGCAAGAAGGCTGACCAGATTCTCAATTAATGATAATGTGTGTGCATCATAAGACTGAAAAGTATTACTCCTAAACATTATTTTCAATTTAATGTTTTATGTTTCTCTTTTCTGTAAGATCTGATTGTATATTAAGATTCAAGTTGAGTCATTGTGGATATTAGAGGTAATGGGATAAATTCCATACTTGGAAATCTATGTTTAAGTTCAAAGAGGTTTATTTAATCACTTCTGATATGGAATTCCAGATGTATGTTGCTCTCCAAGAAAGAAATGGAAGTTTATTTCTTTCCATACTCAAGGAGATATTTTGATACAGATTTTTGCATTATAGGTATTGTGTGATTGTTTTTAAACATTTTCATAATATAATTCTTTTTTTTTGATTATCTAAATTGACATTGTTTTAGATACTATCTTAGTTACAAAAATAAAAAAAAGAAATTCTTTGTACTATTTTATTTTATTTGTTTTTATTATTATTTCAACATATTGTGGGGGTACAAAAGTTTAGGTTACGTATATTGCCCCCCCACCCCCCGTCAGAGCTTCAAGCGTGTCCATCCCCTAGACTGTGCATCGCACTCATCATGTATATATACACCCATCCCCTCCCCCACCCACATCTGCCCAACACCCAATCAATGTTATTCCTAAATGTGCTCTTAGGTGATGATCAGTGAAACCAATTTGATGGTGAGTACATGTGGTGCTTATTTTTCCATTCTTGGGATACTTCACTTAGTAGAATGGGTTCCATCTCTATCCAGGAAAATACAAGAGGTGCTAGATCACCATTGTTTCTTATAGCTGAGTAGTACTCCATGGTATACATATACCACATTTTATTAATCCACTCATGGATTGATGGGCACTTGGGTTGTTTCCATGTCTTTGCAATTGTGAATTGTGCCAGTATAAACATTCGGGTGCAGATGTCTTACAAAGAATTTCTGTATGTTCGTCATCAGATTCTCCAGATGTTAGTATTTCTCTACATTTGCTTTCTCTCTTTTTTCTCTGATGTGTATGTGTGGATTTGTGTAATAATTATTTTTGGAATCATTGAAGAGTAATTAGTGCACAATACTGGCCCTTTACCCCTAAATACTTCAGTTTGTATCCCCTAATATAATTTTCTTAGAATTTTCTTAGATAACCTCAGAACAATTTTTGAAACAAGGCAACTACACTTGATACAGTATTATTATCTAACCTAGAGACCTTAATCATATTTTTCAAATTGTACTGTGTTGGTTTTTGATAATATCCATTTGTGTTTTGCTCTTTGGGCTTCCTAAAATCAATTCTGTCACACCATTACTGACAATTGTGATACGGGGTCATGGAGTGTGTTTTTGAATCTTAATATTGTATCTGAAATATTAAATCATAATTTGAATCTTAAATATGTAATTAGATGTTTGAAAAAAAGCCTCATATACAAATGGCCCTTTTATCTTTATAACTTAGATTATAGGTTTCTTACCTAAAATTTTTATTAGTTAAGATAGCTAATAGTAGTAGACTTTATTCAGCAAGGAAACATTTAGTGAGCACTTTCTCTTCTTCTTGTTGGATATACAAAATTAGGATAGTTTCCTGTCCTCAAGAAGCTCATTATTTAGTGGGAGAATTTTCTGTCTTGATGGACTGCTTATTCCGGTACATAAATCCATAGTCTTATAGTTTTCCATATTATAAGCTTATAAGCAGCCATCTTTTTCATAAGCATGGAAATGATATTTTGCAAAGATAGTTTATAATTTATTTGTTCATAAAACCTCTTTTGAATATAATAAGTTTTTAGTCAGGCTCTAGCTTCTTTGTCACATATAATAATTGCCTATGCAAGTGACTTTTAAGTAACTGTAGTAAATGTGATTTCTGTTGCTTCTTCCTTCTTTGTAAATCAATTTGTGTAAGAGAGAACTCCAAAAAATAATACAAACCAAAATTAAAATTTTTGACTTTTATTTAAAGGTGCTTTAAATATTATAGTAGAAGAAATGAGATGATTTTTCTTAAAGCATATCAAGTGTTGTGAAGAACTACACTTGAATTTTAAAAGCTTGGGTAGAATTGGTCTAGTGTTACCAGTTGGTCTGGCTGGCTTTGAAGTCTTAGCCCCAGAGGGGCTTACCAGAACATATCAAAGAGCAAAATGTGAAACATTAGCCAGGAAAAATAAAGTGATCAAACAGCTAAGGCATGAAAGAAAATATTTACACCAGAAGAAGCCTATGGTTGATACAAAAGACAAATATTAAGGAACAACAAAGTAAAATGTTACCATCTGTTTCCAAATATTGTAAAGAGTTCGAAACTGGGCATTCATTTCAGTTGGCCAGTAGCTTAATACCTTGTTAAAACATCAAACAGACGATGAAAGCCACTTACATTTACCTCATCAGCCACACTCACAGCAAGTCCTGGTAATTGTGTTTGAGTGTTAAAATGCCACGCCAAGGAAGCGAAGGTTATTGAAAGATGACCTCTACATTAAAGAACGATTCTTTTTATTAATTTCTGTCTTTGATTAAAGGGAAAGTAAAATTTTTATAGTAAAAGTTACCTCTGTGCTTCTTTCAGAAGTTTTTGATACCACAATATACCTATAGGTTTGCTTGACTTTTCATTATGATTTTGAGGTTAGATATGCTAGAAATTGGGAATAAAAATAAACAGTTTGCCTTCTAGGTAAACTGTGGTGGTGATAAAAGCACAGCATTGCACTTGTGTACATTTTTCATTTTTATAAAACATCGTGATGTATTCACTAATATTTACAACAGTTTTGTGAGTTAGGCATTATTATTGCTATTTTGCAGATGAAGAAACCCAAATCACATGTAGAATGTTTGGTGGGACTGAAATTAGAACACAAGTATTATAACATCGAGTCCAGAGCTGCTCTCACTGGACTTCAGATGTCTCTAGAGATTTCACACACACGTTGAGAAGAGCAGTATGATCATCTGAGGGCAAAATAACAAGGTGAATTTTTGTCTGAGACAGATACATGAGCAAATTAAAAGAAAATATCGATCTCACTGCCATCATTCTATTTATATGAAAAGACAGTTAAAAACCAAATTTACTCATTAGAATCTGTTATATTTCTTAATTAAATTGACTTGTGTTTTACATGTGAATAAGAAGTCCTGGCAGTGATAGTGCAAGGAGGTGGCTGTAGAAAAAGATGGGAAGAGAAATAGAAGTGATAGCTGAGTGCCTGCTTTACACAGATCTTGCACACACTTAAATACATTTCAATTACAGTCATTATTGCAGGATGGTATAATTTAATCTAATTGAGTTTAAAAATTCAGACTGTAATGACTGAATCTGACAATAAATGAAGAAAGGGCATGCACATATATAAGAAGTAAGGCAGAATTCCCCTCATTTTTCGTTTATCTTCTAAAATTGTTTTTATTTCTTTTATCTTAAGGCAGTAAGATTCAAATTTAGCAATTGTCAGTATGTCTAATTCTTATTTACAGTGTACTTGTAAATTCTTGTTTATAAGGTAGTCCTAGCTGGCATTTTGATAGGAAATGTTCTTTTTTTTTTTTCAGCAAAACTAGCTCCTATATTTAAATTTTGTTGGTAGTTGCAGAGGGTTTATAAAAATGAATAAGATACACTAGTACCCTCAAAGAGTTTTATTTCGATGGGAAGTTAAATTTTTGTCTGTGAATTATTATATAGTATATGAAACATAAAAACATATAGCATCATATATCATGTATAGTGTATCACATAAGATATAGAACAGGCAGAATGAGTACCTTATAGAGTCTAATCATGTATGTTCATTTCCCTTGTACAGAAAAATATTAATATAGATCTTTTTTGAGAGACACAGAAGACCTAAATAAATGTGGAGATACCATGTTTATAGATTGTTAGGGTCAGTATCAGAAAGATGCTGGTTCTCCCCAACCTGATCTGTTTTCACTAAAAATTCCAACTGTGTGTGTGAAAGAGAGAGAACCTGTCAAGATATTTCTAAAATGTGTACAAGGAAGAACAAACATCTTAAAAGAGCCTCAACACTCCTGAAGAGAAATTAAAAGGTATGTGTGTGTTTTGAGGGCTTGTCCTAGCAGTTATCAGTGTTTATTTACATAAAATGTATTTAATAGAATAATATTTAAAATAGTGTAACGGTATAGCGTTAGGCAAATTGACCAGTGGAACGAAAGAGGGAGCCGAGAAACAAACCTACATGTATGTGGGGCTTTGATTCGTGGTAGAGCCAGCCCTGCAAAGTAGCTGGAGGGAAAAGGTGTTTCAATAAGGGGAACAGGGCTCAGTTAATCATCCATGTCGGAAAAAAGAGAAAGTTGTACCTTTATCTCACATCATATGAAACAGCAGTTCTAGATGGATCAAAAAACTTACAAGGCTAAACTATTGAACTTCAAGAAAATAACATCATTTTGACAAAATCACTAAGTATAAGGGAAAAATTCATTTGGAAGATTATGAACTTCTCATTCATGAGCAGATACCATAGAGACAATGAAAAGACAGAACCACAAAGTGGTAGAAAGTATTTCAAGTCACAATTACTGAAACAAGGAATTAGTGCCTGGAATTATAAACTCTTTAAAAACGATAAGAAAGAGAAAAACTGTGCAGTAAAAGGTTGACGTAGAAGGCCTGAGGCTGCTGTCCTGAGAGACCAAGTCCTGTTTGCAAGGCCTGCGCTTGGCCAGCAGCGGGGAACTTGGGTTTCAGGGATGTTCCCACGGTCCCTAACTGTAGAGGCTGCTCCGCGGTGCCTGGCTGCATAAACGGTGTGGTTTATGCTGAACATTTGCTTTTCTTCGTGAGGTCTGGAATTTCTGTGCACGCCAGGCAGAGCGCCTGGGTGACCAGACCCCAGTAGAAACCTTGGGCAGTGAGGTTTTAAGGGGCTTCCCTGGCCAGAAACATCACACGTATGTTGCTGCATGTTTGTTGCTGGGGGCAGCGTGTGTTCTGTGTGATCCTGCTGGGGGGGAGAGAGCAGGACACCTGTATACAGGTTCCCCAGTGCTCCCTGTGTGTGTTTCCCTCGTGATCCAGCGGTGTGTCCTTGCTGCGTCTCTGTGATGGATCTTTGCTGTGCAGACGCCTACGCTGAGTCCCGTGAGTCCTTCTAGTGAATCTCTAAACATGGGGTTGGTCTTGGGAACCCCAGCACAACTAGAGAAATGAGCAAAAGCAGGCACGTCGCACAGTGGTAAACCCGAATGACTAACACGTATGAATATCTACTGCCATTGCATTAATTTTCAAGGAAATGCAGAGTAAAACCATGATGACACCCACCAGATTATCAGATTAAAAGGTCTGTCAAATATCAAGTGTTGGCGAAGCAGTAAGCACTGGGAACTGTCATCCACCGCTGATGGGCACATAGGTTGGTATAACTCCCTTTGGAAAACACTTGGCATAATGTCATAAAGTTGAACGTGCACGTATCCTGTGGCCTACACATTCAATCCCAGGTTGTTACCCTCGGGAAACTTTCACAGACATAGTATTCTGTTCAGCGTTACTTATCATAATAAAAAAAAAAACAGGAAACAAATGCCACTGACATCTGAATGGATTAATCATGACATATTCATAAAATAGAAGTAAAAATTAATGGCGTACAGCTCCATGCAACAATATAGATGACTTTTTCAAATAAATAATGTTGATTGAAAAAGCAAAACAGAGTGAGCCTTATTCCTATATTATAAAGTTCAGGAATATGCTTGACTAAACAATATATTTTTTTAGAGATACAGGCATATGGTAGAACTGTAACGAAATGGCAGGCCGTGCTAAACACAGAAATTCCAGATGTCTTTTCCTTTTGAGGGATAGGAATGGAAATCGAGTCAGTGAGAAGCAGAAAGGGATTTTGAGTCATAATCTGATGTCTTTTGCTTACACTGCTTCTTGGTACGTGAGTGTTCACTGAAGCTTCATTGTTTATACCTTACTGCTATTTAATAGGCTGTCTTTTGTATTTATTCAATATTTGCTAAAACAAGTTTTCAAAACACTTACGCTGGTGAGGGTGTGAGGAAACAAGTGCCTTCACATGTTGCTCGTGAGAATATAAATTGATCCAGCCTCTCCAGCAGGCCAGTTGCTGCGATACGTCCAATTTTCAAATGCACAGATCATACGACCTTACAGCGCCATGTCTGAGAATTTATCTGTCATCTATACATTTATTTGTGGGAAATGGAATCTTTATAATGTATTCATTTCATTATTATTTGTAGCAGAAGAATAGAACTTCCAAAATGTCCTTGATCAGAGTCTGGCTAAATAAATTAAGTGTATCAATACAATGAACTTACTGGCAGTTCAAAAAAGAATGCATAAACTCTATATTTAGTCTTTTAAAGAATGATCTCTAAAATATACTTTAAGTGGGGAAAAAAGGTAAATAGCAATGTATACAATAGTATTCTACCGTGTGGGGCCGAGGTAAAGGGTGGACAGGTTTATATATATGTAAATATGTGTGGGTGACAGGCACAGAGATAGGAGAGAGTCTTTTCAGTCTATGTATTTTTATAACTTTGACATTCCTACTACTCAAAATAATAAATACTGTTTTTAAAGATAAAATGTACTTTAAATGATAATTTAGTATTAAGAGAAGATAGGCAGTAAGGAGCAAGGAAACATACCCGGAAACCTAGAGGACTGCAAGAAAGACAACATGTCAGAAACAGGAAAGCAGAGAAAGGAACCAACGCTGCAGACAGACATGACGGTTTTAAAACTATTAGAGACTCATGTGTGTTTACTCTTGATTCCTGGAGGCCTCTCTGTTGCGATGATTAGTTTACAGTTCTTCCTAGCAACCGTTGTTAATTTATTTGCATGGGACTTTTACATAGATCTTCCCACACTGATAGTAAAAATGTACTGTTGTAATTATTCATTATTTTAATATGTCTTTTGTAGGTACCCATCATACTTGGCACCTGAGGTAATTGCACAAGGAATTTCCAAAGCCACGGATCATGTGCCAAGTGAAAAACCATTGCCTTCTGGCCCAAAGTCGGATGTATGGTCTCTTGGAATTATTTTATTTGAGCTTTGTGTGGTATGTATAAAGAAATATTAAACTAATAGAAATTGTGTGTTCATTGGAATAATGCTTTTGAGAGGAAAGTTATTTAGTAATAACAGGTTTTGCTGTGCAAATTGATTAGATGTGAGAAGAAAAGGCTTAATTCTCAATTTGACTTTTTAGAAACTCCTGTTTGATAATTAATTTGCATATTTTTTGGTAAATTTAAATTTTACTAAATGTATATTATTTTGGTATCTCTAGAAATGTTTACATTTACACTTTTACTGCTTATACTTTTTTATATGTTCATGGTCTCTTTCCCCTCTGGTGTTCATTTCTCCTTAAATACCTTCTTCTCTCCTATTACGTTCCTTGTAAGACTCAATTTGTATGTTGGCTTTTGATGAGACCTTCCCCAGATATCCTCTGTCTTTGTTTGGAGGGTAAAGACTAAGCTGCTTTTAAAAACAAAAAAAAATTAAAAATCCAGTAACTTAAAGAGCATAGGTGTTTTTCTCCTTCACGTAGCAGCCCGGAGCAGGCGGGGTGAGCTCTGCTTTCCAACGTCCTGCAGAAACCGAGGCAGTCAGGGACGGGGCCACCGTCTCAATATCCCGTCTCCAGAATCGCTCTCTTCATCACTGTTAGTCAGCCTCCCGAGGCTGACTAACGAGGAAACAATTATAATGTGTATATCTTTAAAAAATATACCAGGTGCTATCGGAGCACAAAGGATGGCTGCGTGAAGTTACTGTGGGAAGAAGGAGGAGTGTCATGGAGAACATTCTAAACTGCTACCTAAATTACAACATATAAATAAGAATTAGTTGGGTCAATGAAAAGGTGCTATGAATCCTCCCAGGAGGCATCCTGGTCTCTTCATAAAATAATACTCCTGGTGGCCTGGAATGCCTCTAGACATCTGGGTATGTGTGGGCCTCAAAAGTGAACAGCGCTTGAGATCAAACTAAAACGTAACGATCCTTAGGTATATGAAATATTTAAATGTTAAATATTATGTAACACTTTTTAAAATGTTAATTCACCAGTAATATTTTTTAGTGAAGCTCACTTTAAAAATCCATTAAAACCTCTGGAAGATAAACGGAGGTGCTGGATAAAATCAGTTTGAGCTATTGAGGGGGGGAAAGACCTCGTTGGAAAAAAGATGAAAATATTAATAAGAGTTTATTTTTTCATTTTATTTAGGGAAGGAAATTATTTCAGAGCTTGGATATTTCTGAAAGACTAAAGTTTGTGCTTACTTTGGGTAAGTGTCATGCAATTGATTATCTGCCAACTCTAAATGTAATCTTTAGTAACTGTTAGTAATGTGCACATTGACTGTGTGTTCTGAAATAGTGAATACACTTTAAGTTTCTAAATTTAAGAAAAAAGTGTGTATAACAACTTACAAGGAAGGTTTATTGTTTGTTATAACAGGCTCATATTTTTTTCATGTGTATAGATGCAAACATTTGTAATTCAAATTAATAAAAATTTGTATAATCTACTTTAAAGTGGCGTAAGTTTAAGCATGTTTGGTAATAAAAGAGAGAAAAAGGTGATAGAGTACTTTTTGTAAAAGATTAGTATCCAGGCTAAGAAGGTTTACAAATAAGAATATGTACATGAAAGTATTAGTAAATATTAGATAATAGTGAATTATAAGTAAAACTGCATAAAATTTTATGAGATTCACCACATTTAATTACGAAGATTGATAATACAGCTATTAATGAGTCTTGGAGATTCCTAAGTGTGGTCTGTAGACGAAACTTATACTTTAAATTCCCCTAGAAAGGTATGTACATTCTCCAAACTGTATATAATTAAAATGAATTAATCTTGTAATCATGAAAAGACAATATAGCCTTCTTAAAAGTTTATACACACACGCACTGTATGTATATAGTTGGCCCTCGGTATGCACAGGGGATTGTTCCAGGACACCCCTCCAACCCCCACATACTCCAAAATCCCCGCATACTCAAGTCCCACACTCAGCCATGTGCAACATGTATACAAAAAGCAGGCCTGCTGTATACGCGGGTTTTGCATTGTGAATACTGTGTTTTCCATCCATGTTTGGTTAAAAAAAATCCTCGTATAAGTGGACCCACATAGTGCAAACCCATGTTGTTCAAAGGTCAACTCGTGTGTGTGTGTGTGTGTGTGTGTGTGTGTGTGTGTGTGTGTGTGTAGATACCTACTGGTAGGTATATCTATAAGTAGACGGCTCTATCTATATATGGAAAGAATATCTTTACCTCTTTGAACAACTGCTTTATCTGATTTAAGTAGCTCTTTCAGTATCTGTGATTCCATTAATATTCAGTGTTTGAGGTCTTTATTTTTATTAAACCATGTAAGGAAATCTAACAAAATCACGAGGTTTTTAGTATTTCCAGTTCCAAAACTGCATTATACTTTTTAACAAATGTGGATCAGATTTCATTTCCCAGTTCACCTGCTAGAGGAGAAAAGCAGCGTTTATCCCACAGTTTTTCTGTTTTATAGACTGCGTAGACGACACTGTAACTGTTCTGGCAGAAGAGCACGGTTGTCTGGACACCATAAAGGTTTGTCATTAATCTGTGTCTTAGTTTGTTTGTGCTGCCCTAACAAAATACCTAAGACTGGGTAATTTATAAGATGCAAAAATGTATTTCCTCATAGTCCTGGAGCCCAGGGAACCCGAGATCGAGGTGCCAGCAGGTTTGGTTGTCTGGTGAGGGCTGCGTCCCCCTCAGGGGGGGACCCTGTGTCTTCACCGGGCGAGCTGGGCGACCGCCGGTTCCTCCCTGAATTCTCTTGCCCGCTCAGGAAGGGAAAGGCCCATGTGACCAAATGTCCACCTCTTAGCACCGTCACATTGGCCCCTAAGTTTCAACACCTGCATTTTGGGGGGGGACACATTGAAGCCATAGCAATCTGTTCTTGAAAATGTGCTTATTTCGCATGCTTGGGATCCAGTAGCAAGCTATTTTAAAACCATGCTTATTTCTCATTAGGTTTTTGCTTTTTCATAGAGTGACTGATATAAATTTGTATAAAATACAAATAAAAACTTTAAAAAAAAATCAACCCTTCTAGAATAGCAAACATTTGAATAAAATGTATTTCTAAAATAGGTCATTTTAGGCAATTATTTTCTCTTTATTTACCAGGAACTTCCTGAAAACGTGATAGATCTTTTGAAGAAGTGCCTCACCTTCCATCCTTCTAAGAGGTTGATATTATTAATGGTTTGGGGATTACATTGAAATCCTTTGTATATAAGCATTTATTTTTTTTCTTATTTGTTATAACACTAACAGATTAAATACATTTATATCTGTAGTAGTACATGATTGACATCAGTATCTTAACTGTGAGTGATTTAACGCTTTAATCTTTTGTTAAAAGAAAAAGTAATTAGGACCGGGCAAGGTGGCTCACGCCTATAATCCTAGCACTCTGGGAGGCCGAGGCGGGAAGATCGCTTGAGGTCAGGAGTTCGAGACCAGCCCGAGCAAGAGCGAGACACCGTCTCTACTAAAAATAGAAAAAAAATTAGCCAGTCAACTAAAAATAGAAACAAAAAATTAGCCGGGCATGGTGGCGCATGCCTGTAGTCCCAGCTACTCGGGAGGCTGAGGCAGGAGGATCGCTTGAGCCCAGCAGTTTGAGGTTGCTGTGAGTGAGGCTGACGCCACGGCACTCACTCTAGCCCGGGCAACAGAGTGAGGTGCTTTCTCAAAAAAAAAGAAAAAGTAATTTAAGTTGAACTGTGGTTAGAAAGCTGACCTAGAAAGCTGACTAGTAACAAAAGATGGTACTGGTTCATTTCCTAGCTTCCAAGCAGAAAATCAGCTAACCCTGTGGAAAGTAGGTATTCCTGGACCCAATGATAATATCAGAGAAATGAGAACAAAAGTTTGTTGGTGGTACATATTATAGCAGTGGGCAATGGTGAGGCAAATTAATAATTACTGATAATAGAAAAGCATTTCTAGGAGGTTTTATTAATTTACTTTCTTTTGTTGTTGTCACTCTCTGTCATACAATTATTCCCAAACCCTTAAGTATATAATGTTTGGAAATAATGTATTCTAATTTGTCTTTAGAAAAACAACTTTATCAAGACATGTTAGGAAGAGAGGAATGGTAGTTTTGGGTGAATATCTTACGTTAAAGTAAAAGGGTAAGAAGAAAACCTAAAAGGTATTATTAGTTTACGTATTTATTATTTAATTGGGATATTCAGTAAAGCAGGTGCATGCTGGTCAGGCAAAAAGTGTTATAAAAAATGCAAAACATCTTAAGGAATGATTTTTCGATAGATCATGAGGTACAGAAAGTACAAAAAAATGTAAAAAAAAAATTTTCAGTGTTTACCCACAGTCATTGGATTGTTATATAAAGGTATACATTTAGACTCTGCAAAGGAGATCATTATTTCTGTGCTAATGAGGTATTTAAGACTTTCAACTGTCCCCTTGAATGTGTGCCAGTATTCTAGGAAAGTTTTTATGACTTTCATTCAGGCTCTGTGTTTTAAATGTGTCTCTCTAGGCCGACCCCGGATGAATTGCTGAGGGACAGAGTGTTCACTGAAGTGTCACCTTCATACACCCCCTTCTCCAAACCCGCCGGGCTGTTCTCATCTTCTCTGAGATGTGCAGATTTAACTCTGCCGGAGGACATCAGCCAGCTGTGCAAAGGTAACGGTGAATGAAACGTAGGCGACAACGTGAGCCTTGTTTTGCAAAGAAGTTCCCTTATCCTAGTTTCAGTTGTGAATTTATCAACCATATATATCGCATAAGTGAGATTGTATGGATGGTTGATCGAGAATTAAGAGATGATTCAGGAATTGATTAAAATATAACTGACCTAACATTTTAATCCTTTAAGTTCCTGATATAGTCCATATAATTTGCAAATGATCTCTAAAAATCCTATCATCGATAGGAGGTCCACACCATTATATTCTGCATGCTGAAGAGAATAAATATCAGCATTTAGGTTTTCGTTCTTGTGTGAAGATTATGATTCTCAGAATGTGTGGTTTAGTGACACCAGTGACAGATATCACGATGTGAGTCATGGCAGAAAATACCCACTAAACATTCTTCAGTTAAGTATTTATTGAGTTCCTGCTATGTGCCACACACTGCATCCTCCAAGTCCTGCCAAATGGGAAGGCAGACAAAGATTTAGTTACCTGATGACTGTTACAAAGGAAGGTCAAGGTGAACACAGCAGAAGGAGTACTTAATCCTGTCTGGGACATCAAGAAAGGCTAGTGGGGTCCAAATGGAAGTTTGGGCATGAGGATTTCTTCTAGGAAAAAAATTTCTTTCATGACAAGATAGGCACTACCACAGTGGGTCACCATCTTCTCTTCTGAATGCAGGAAATGGTCAGAGGGAGCCAAGTTGGGGTCCCCGAGCAATCCTGTACCTATGATTTAATTAAGAGAGATGAATAAATGTCTTGATTGTACAAGCCACTCTAAGTAGAATATTATTTTCAGCCGGGAGCATTCAAACCATCACAAAAATTAGAGTCTGCCAGTCATGACATGCCTCCCTGTAGAAGAAGGGAGGTGTCTAACTCCAGCCCGTCCTAGCTGTGCTGTCCCACACTCGGGGCAGGGAAGCACCTGTGAGCATCTGGGTGCAGAAGCGCAGGTTCGCTGACACCCTGAGACCTCGTCACAGGACTGACTGCAGATGGGTCCTCTCCCCGCACTCGACCTCCACGTAGAAGCCTAGAGCTGGCTGGGCTTGGGCATTCCCCTTCCCCCAGCCCAGGTAGGCTGTGACTTTACCCCAGCAACTTAGGCTCTAACTACCTAGTTTCCTCTGAAAGCAGGCTTTGTTCAAAACCCTGCTGGTCATGTTTTAAAATGGCTCCCGTCCCTCCTCCCACTGCTGGAAGCACTCGGGTGTTTCTCTCCAGTATTTGCTGTGAGAATCTGGTCAAACTCGTGGAGGGTAAAACTAAGAACAGTGTGAGGGTGCTGCCCAGGACTAGATTCTCTCTGGGCACCCAGCAGTTTTTCAATCATAGTTCAAGTTTTCTTGCCCAGCACTGGTTCCTGAGGCTTTTCCCGCTCATGAGTCTCAGCTTCAGTGAACCGGGACTCCCTGTACGTTCCTGTCTGTCTCTTCAGTCTTAGGGGCAGAGATCTGCCCTGTATCCTCACCTCTCTTACAGATCCAAGAATTGTTGATTTTTCGGTCTGTTCAGCTTTTTACTTGTTAGGATGGAGTAGTAACTTCTAGCTCCTTACAATCAGAAGCAGAAACCATAAGTTTGTTCTTTAGTTTTTTACTTTTTCAGAATGTCAGCTGTTATTACCTGTTGAATTTTAATAAAAACTGAAAATGTAACCACTGTTATTCATTTTAATTTGCCATTAATAGATATAGACAGTGATTACCTGGCAGAAAGATCTATTGAAGAAGTTTATTACCTTTGGTGTTTGGCGGGAGGTGACTTGGAGAAAGAGCTTGTCAACAAGGAAATCATCCGGTCTAAACCACCCATCTGCACACTCCCCAAGTAAGGAAAGGAAACTTCTCTTGGAAGTGAAAAAACATATCTGGTAATAACATTAGAAAAAAATTTTGGTTGGTTTTTTTTTTTTTTTTTTTAATATTTTTGGTGGCTAGCCCAACTCAGGGATTATGGAGGCAATTGGAAGTTATCACCTCGTTTGATTGGCTACAGTTTCTGGGATTGCAAGAGTTCTCATCAATATTTTTTAATCTTTTTAATATTATTATCTTTTAATAATTTGCTTTATGATCTGTTTGAAGTAAAGTTAGTATTATGGAATATCTAGTAATAATCGATGTTAATGAAAAATACACAAGTCAGAACAGTAATATTTAAGGGAGTCAACTTAAAAAACTAGGTTAGTATGTCTGTTATGAATAACTATGTTCTTTGTCCAAATATATTTGTAAATGAAAATGAACTGCGTGGCCTCACTGCATGTCCTAGAGATCGTCACTGTGCTTCGTGTGTTGAAAAAAATCTGCAAAACTGCATGAGAAGATAACCATGCTATAAATTACCATGCTGGAAATTACCTAGGCCAAAGTTGTCATTACTGTAACATTACTATTCCTATATATTCATAAAAATATGAGCCTGATTTTCTTGAGCTTCTACCAATGCTTTAGGATTTTAATTTTAGATTTTAGGACTTAAATTTGATCTTTGTAGGTAACTGTAGAAATCATCTGCTCATCATTATTTTTGCACTTGTTAAACTTACAGATTCTTTTGATAGATCATTAGTTTTCAACTTTTTTTTCTCTCAAACTGATTTTTTTTAAATATTAACTTCAGTTATACCACTCATACATTGAATTAAGTAGAGAATCAGAGATAGCATGATGGAAATTGCAGGAAGAAATGGTTTGAAGGATATGTAGATTCTTAACAGTCATTCTCTGAAATTCTGAACAAATTTCATCCATTTGTTATTCATATTCTTTCCCCTGTAAGGTAACCATAGAATGTGCTTTTTCTTTCTTCTTCCCTTTATCATTTTTCACATATATAAACTTTCTCGGTGTCAGGAGAGTAATTTTAGCGTGGAGCCTGTATGAACCAAGAGTTATAAATGATACCCTTTTAGTGCCGAAGGGCTTTATGCTTATATACCGTATTCCCAGCAACTCAAGAGATAGCTAAAAATGAGACTTTGAAGAAATCTCAACCAGCAATTACATTTGTTTTTTATTAAACATCCAGTCAAAAATTTACTTCTTTGTTGATAAAGGGATTGGTAATTTGGAATAAATTTTATTTTCTAGAAACAAGTTAGATTTTGTGTTCTTACTATAATTATTTTTTAAAATCTCTTTTCAGTTTTCTCTTTGAAGATGGTGAAAGCTTTGGACAAGGTCGAGATAGAAGCTCACTTTTAGATGATACCACTGTGACATTGTCATTGTGTCAGCTAAGAAATGTAAGAATGATACTTTGCCAAATTTGCTTCAGATCTTTTTTCAAAAAAATTAAGCCTTACAGATGCACACGAAGCCTTGTATTTCTCCCTGATTTCATAAAATATAGGAGAGCTTCTGTACCATACAAGCCCCAGAGTAGAATTGCTAGCAGATAGCATCTGTACAACTTCAACCTTAATACCTATTGTCTGATCGTTGACAAAAATGATTTTTATCAGTTTATCTTTACACCATCGTTGGATAAGTTTTCTCATTTCTCCGCTTATTTGGTAACATTTTGTCTTAAAATAATATGGAAACTAAATAATAGTTTTTACCTTAAATGTTTCTACACAAGTACTTTCACCCCTTTTTTATCTTTAATGTGCTAAATTTTTAATTAGAAAAGACGAGCAGAAAAGGTACTTATTATTTAATATCTATAACATTGAGGATACTAAAACCAAACTTTAAAAAATGTGTGCATTAATGATTCAGTAAAACTTAAGAAAGTTTTCTTTGCTTAAAATTTTAATCTATAAAAGAAATAACCTGGGTAAGTACACAGCACATCAGTTTTTAGAGAAGAGCCAGGCATAGATCCAGTGTTTGCCAAATTCTCAGTGTTGGGTCAAAGATTTTTCTTTGGCTTTTAAAATTCTGGGAATAACTCACGTGGGTGCACAGTGACTCTACCCAAGAGACGATCAGTGCAGGCTCCACACACAGCTTGGACTTCCGTGTCAGTCCCCAGAGGAGCAGAAGCTCTCTGCCTGCAAGCTGGAAGTTGAAGAGCAGAGCAGCAGGCAGGATGGCATTGACTTTAATCACCCCGCCCAGGATGTGGCTGAGATTTTCATTTTATTTTATTTTTACCTACTGCCTGCTTGCTTATGTTTTTGACAGATACCTGTAATCATGGCAGTGTTATTTAGAGCAACATTTATTGTAATGACTTTTTGAAAAAAATAATTAGTTGAATTCTGTCAGTTGATTTATCAGCTATTTGAATCATACGTGTTCAAAGTATGATGTGAGAAATTCTTTTGAATCCTTCTCCTAGCACTTTTCTTTTGACTTAGTTTGTATTATGCCAAAGCAAAAATAAATCTGACTTGGGCTTTTAATTAATAGATATGTAAAAAGGTACCTCTTGTTAATCATCTTTCTTCATATAACTTAAAAGTATTTTATCTATTAGGTTTTATACTGATGTTAGGATATTTCTGAGTTGTGCTTGGGAAAATACCATGATAGGTGTCTAACATTTATGAGTGATACCTAGAGGCAAAAATCACCAAAAAATGAAAAGCTGTTCTTTACAGCTAAACCTTAATCAGTAGAGGCATGGCATGTTTGCATGTTTATAGTAAGAACTAATTTTTAGATTCTATTCTTTACTTTTCTTTGTACCTTTATAAATTTATAATGTTTACATTACATTCCCTCTTAAATACAGATCAGTGCTGCTGCCAAAGATGTTTACACATACATATTTTGTCTTTAAATTTATAGAGATTAAAAGATGTTGGTGGAGAAGCATTTTACCCATTACTTGAAGATGAGTAAGTATAGTCCCATTTTTACATTTATTTTTCTTTTCTATTAATATTAGATTTCTAAAAAGTTTATACATTTTCTTTAAAAAGCATTTCATAAATGGAACATAAAAATATGATGGTTTTGTTTATTAAAATTTTGTACTTATTGGTCAATTTTTTTTTTTTTTTTTTGCTTTTGTTCTTCTCTTACAGCCAGTCTAATTTACCTCACTCAAACAGCAATAATGAGCTGTCTGCAGCTGCCACTCTGCCTTTGATCATCAGAGAGAGGGACACAGAGTACCAGCTAAACAGAATTATTCTCTTTGACAGGCTGCTAAAGGTAGGGATTCTAAAGTGTAAAATGGTAGCCCATACATAATTCTTTTATGCATGTGTTTAATTTCATTGGTAATCCTTAGGGAATCTTGAGGTCAAGAGAAGGCTAATCCCTACGAACTATCTTTCTTGATTAACTTTCTTTAGTTTTAAAAATGGTACACGTTCATAGTAAGTAAAATTAAAAAGTAAGAATAAGGTATGGGAATGTATGGAAAATCATGTTAGATGAAGGATTAATATCCTTGTTTTTTAAAGACGACTTAAAGATCAATAGGAAAAAGAACCAATATTGAAACAGAGAAATGGATACAGTATGTAATATAAGTACAGTTAGTAAATCTGTTCAAATTGTTCATTCTCACTAGGAGTGAAAAAACAAAATAGGGTTTTGTTTTTTTTTGCTACACTGATTAGCAAAGTGAGCAATGATACATTGAAATTGGAACTCTCATTCTTTGAGGATAAATGTGAATTGATTGAAATATTTTGTAAAGCAATTGGAATATGTATCAAGAACCTTAACAACATCTGTTTCCTTTGTCCTAATAATCTCTTCTAGAAATTGCTCCTAAAATACAAATTTATAAAAGAACAAAGTTATATGTAAGATATAGAAATGGCCATAATAATAGCTTATAGTCATTGAACACTTCCCTCTATTACCATGTTTTTACAAAGTGCTTTACAAACATTATCTTTTTTAACCCATATGAGGCTGGTACTAACATCCTGTATCTGACTCATTCAGAATCCTTCCAGAGCACAAAATAGAAGGGATTCAAAAACATGTAGAATCAGCTCCTCTTTTTGATTATATTATAAAAGTTTTGCAGGCTGTTTAGGAGTCTATTCCACTGCTTATTTATATGTATTAATGATACCAGACACAGTAACTGCAGATACTTTGAAATTTATTGTAGGTCATTTCATCTTTATCACTGGTATATTCAGAACTGTCTAGACTAAAAGATAGTACTTGGTAATTTGAGACATTTTTCATTTCTTTTTTCATATCGTAGGCTTATCCGTATAAAAAAAATCAAATCTGGAAAGAAGCACGAGTTGACATTCCTCCCCTTGTGAGAGGTTTGACCTGGGCTGCTCTTCTGGGAGTTGAGGTAGGAGAGAAAAGAGAGGGTCAGCAGTTGATTGATGCTGCTGAGAAAGGATGCAGGAGGATAGGGCTTTCCGAATGTATATTTTTCAAGTTATTAGAAAGTTATATAGTAAAGTGTGAGCATTAGAATATTTGGTAATTTTAAGTGAAAGGAATACAGGAAAAGAACAGAATAAAAAACATAATTGAAGGTTTGTTACATTTATGCTGTTTAATATTTGATTTAATGGTGCTTACAGGAAATATCTTGATTATTAATTTTTAAATCAGAGAATATTTTAAGAATACATATCAGTTACAGATAGTTCTACTTATAAAGTTTGCTCATTATGGAATATAATTACCTATTTATAAGTAGTTCTAAGTTTGAAAGAAATCTTTCAGTCCAGTTTGTGTCCTGTCAAAATCACTATCATGATTTTGTTCCACGTGGACCATGCTGCCAAGAGCAATAGCTACTGTCTCTTACACAGCACTCTGTCTGTGGCAGTGAGGAAAGCGGAGGTGTCATAGAATTGTTAGGGTGGCCTTCAGTGCTAACAGGTAACTCTGGTGACAGCAGTGATGATAATGGGCCAACCCGTGCCGGAGTTTTTCACATCCTGTCAGTTTCTTTGTGGTCCTGTCTTTCTGAATTCTCTTGCAGATATTTATCATCCTTTTTTTTTTTAATTCCTTCAACTATTTTTAATCCTTTTCAACCCTCCATTGGAAGAATTTCCTTTCTTCATTCCTGATTCCCTGGAGGGGAGTCTATGAGAGTGTGTTGGTTCGTTTGCAGGAACGCCTGTTGTTCCGTACCGTACATGAGAATCGTTAGATTGTAGAACCACGTGACCCTGAAGTCCGAGAGGACTTTGGTATCCGTTTTCCGGCTCCCATTAAATAGATGTCCCAGAGAAGCTGACATAGTAAATAATGTCAGAGCTTGAACCCAAATTTCTGGCTCTTTCTCTACCATAATGATAAGCCAGAATAATAAGAATTTTTTCACACTGGGTCCTATAGAACGGGACCAAAATTTGAAGTAGTTAATTCGGTTATTCCTTCTGTAATAGCAAAAATGTCACTGACCCTATTAGTCCTTTGTGAGTCTATGATTACACGATATCCACTCTTGAATTTATCCTGAACTTGTGTTTCCTGGTGCTGAACTACCACTCCTCTGAACAGTCTTCTTTTATTTTTGCTTTCATTGCCAACTTGACCAGGGAAATTTCTTGTAGAACCACCTCCCTCCAAAAAATTTATCTCTTCATGAAAGTTGTTATTTGTGAGATAGTGATTAGTAGAGAACAAGGCTGTGTTGTGTGGCAGAGGCTCAGAGGTTGGCCAGGCATCCTCAGTAGCCAAGTGACTCACCCAAGACCTTCAAGGTCTGCCCCAGCAAAAGGGCGAATTGTCTCTAATCACAGACCTACATCACCGATCGTTAAAGATGTAGAGAGTTTCTCTCAAGTCGAGGTGTGCCTTGGGTTTGAATGTGCCTAGGCATAGTTGGGTAGGTTTTCAAAGATAGATATTTATAAAAAAATAGATTTTTCTATATTGCCAGTTGTATTAAGGACATGGTGAATTAACGTATCTTCTCTTGCTATTTGCAGGGGGCTATTCATGCCAAGTACGAAGCAATTGATAAAGACACTCCGATTCCTACAGATAGACAAGTATGACTCAGGTTTTTTTTTTAAAGCAACCTAAGATAATTCTGCCAAATCTTTAAATTTTAGGAAGACATGAGGAGATTTTCTTTCTTTCATTATGATTGCTTAGCCACTGCCATGTACAGATAGTGTTAGAGTGAGCACAATTCTTGTAATTTAGTGAGTTAGAACAGCACTTTAAAGAAATTTCTGTCCAGTGACCTTTTTTTAATAATTGTATTTCTTTATCTGAAAAGTTTGCTCTGTTTTAAAGACAAGGTTGTGAAGGAAGACATTTTTGAAATACACACCTTTTCAAAAGAAATGGTCTTTTTTCCCGTGTTTCAGGACACGTACAACTTCTCTGGTGTCTCCAGAGGATCAATAAAAAAATGGAAAAACATTAGACACTAGGGTGATGAAGGTAGTCTATTCTGAAATTCGTATTAGTCTCTCTTCTTATTTATTCAGGGAGTAAGAGTTGAGGGTTTATTGGGGATCTCTCTATTACAGCTTCACCGTATTGCTTTGCTGTTTTACCAGATTGAAGTGGATATTCCTCGCTGTCATCAATACGATGAGCTGCTGTCATCACCAGAAGGTCATGCCAAGTTTAGACGCGTATTAAAAGCCTGGGTAGTGTCTCATCCTGATCTTGTGTATTGGCAAGGTAACTTTTTTGGTTATTGAGACTCTTCTTGGAGTATGAGGAGCTTATTGCGTGACTGACAATTTTAAAAATTAAAACAAAATGTCAAAACATGCTTGGCTTTGGGAAAAGTCAATACTAAAGCTCTGATTCATTTTTTGAGAGGTTTATATGAGAATTTCTTTTTAAACTTTGTCGAAGTGCCTAGTAGAAGATACCATTTAAATGCTTGATATTTAAAGTGAAGGAATTTGCCATCACATTCATTAGGAAAGCAGAAGAAAATATTTGCTGCTCTTGTAATCTTTGTGGGTACGTTTTTTTAATGCTTATGCAAATAGTTAAATAATTTTGGACTAGTTGAGACTCGTACAGTTAATGATTCCCAATTTATTCTTACCATGGTTAGGAATTAAATAATAAGATATCACCCTAAACCTCTCATTTTATTTGTTGTCTTTTTTTTTTTTAGTATCTTTCATGATCCAGATCCTTGAATTTTAGATTTTGCCATTATTATTTGTGTGGTCATTGGTAAAGTCGTGAATGAGAAACTCATTCCACCCAGCCCTGTGTTAGAATGTGTTGTTATAAGCAGCTGCTTTTATAATTTAATTCTCTATTTCTTACTGGCCATCCTTAAAGATATTATTTTTCTTAGTTCTGTTCATCTTAGAGGTGTTTTATATTCTCCTAACAATTATATTAACAGGTAGATTTATGAGCATTCTTGCGGCATGATACCATATGAACATTATCAATAAAAGAAATATGTCATATATTTGTATTTCACTTCATAGTTTTTGAAGGATTTTTTTCATGTTCCCAAAGCTAAAGAACATATAAGGCAAATCTCTATCTCTTAGATGAGAAAACATGCCTGAAAAATATAAGTAATTGTCAAGATCACACAGGGTAGAGTCAGAGATGGGACCATATCTAAAGCCTCCTGACATCCTTATGTTTTTCTATTACTGTATTTCTTTCTTCAGCTCATAATAATGTTGATAATAATAACTGATTTGTATTGGAGCCTTACGATGTGCCAGATACTGTTGTTCACTTCTCACAGTAACTTGTGAAGTAATGCGTTTCTGCATGGATTATAGTAATACTTACAACGTTTAATCCATTTGGAGGAAACGCAAAGAACTAAATACGGTGCATATCTACAGTTCTGCCTCGTCGTATTCATTTGACTTCTTTCTCCCAACCCCTCCACTCTAGGTCTTGACTCACTCTGTGCTCCATTTCTGTATCTGAATTTCAATAATGAAGGTAAGCCTCTTTATACTTTAAATTATCCTTGTGTATATGATTCTAAAATGTTTGATTCAAACATGAAATGTTTTTGTTTTAAGGTTCTTGCTCTCTCCATGGTAGATTTCTGTGAAATAATCTGATCGACTCATTTTAGAGGATGTGAAGGATTAATTTATTACTGGATAGTTTCATTTATTACCCAGTTGTAATTAGAGATTTGGTGGGGATTTGACTGATTATTCTAAATGCATTCACCTACGTTGGTGACTAGTTTTATGAAACTAGAGAAACTTCTGACTTCTTCTGAGATTAGTTTTAGGCTAAGTATACTTTCTAAAGAATTTGTAAAGAAGTCAGTATTTGCTACATTTTCCCCTAATCTTGTATCTCTAAAGCCTGTCATCATTTCAGACACCACCTCCTTAATGAAGACTTTTCTTATTCTCTTTCCTAAGCCCATACGGCTCTTTGTAGTTTAGAAAACTTACTTTGTGTCTATCTTGTATTCTAGTTACTTACATACTAATGTAATCCTTTTTTTGACAGATTTTTTTAATGACTAGTTTTTTGTTTTCTACCCTTCTGCTATAACTTTTTTATAGTAGGTTTTTCAGTAAATACTTGATAAATTCAAATGACTCATATTCCCATTCCCTGATATCACATATAGAACATGTTACCGTATATCACTTGAATGTATAGATGCCTAATCTCCATCTTCTCAAATTCTATTTCATGTCAGAATATGCACAGAATCTGGAATTGTAGATACAGTGTAATCCCAGAGAACTGAAATTTCACTATTTGAATGGTCTTTAAAATGCGCGGTTCCCTGATATCCGCACTCATTATCCTAGACTAGAGTTTTTGCTGGGTTTAGTTAGATTTAGCCAATTATCGCTCCTACTAGCCCAAGAACAGTAAAGGGTCTGTGTTTGCAAATACAGGTTATAACAAGTGTTCCATTTTTTTTCAAATTTCAGAATATTACAGGTGTACAAACATTTTGGTTACATGAATTACTGTGGTATAGTTTGAGTCAAAGTTATGTGTGTGTCCCTCACCCAGATATAACAAGTATTCCGAAATTCGAAGTTCGCAGACTCTTGTTTGCATCAGCAGTAATCAAGGGCCACCAGATTTGTATAGCTTGTAAATAACGATTGTGTTTACAAGTTTATAAAAACAAAGTTCAGGTGACAAAGGTTTTTACTGCTGTGGGATAATGATTGCCACAGTAGTTTGAAATTGAAGGTTCTAGGATGATTATCTTTTGTTGTCCAAAATACTTTCTGTTTTAAAGTCCAGAGGCTTTTTTCCCCTTAATTTGTGTTTCCAGCACTTATTACCCTAACGGTTATTTAATAGCAAACTCAAGGAATGTGTGCTAAGTGAGTGAATTATTACTGGTTGTTTACCCTATTAACTTACTTTTTATATGCCTTTGCTTCATTCTTTCTTAGCCCTGGCTTATGCATGTATGTCAGCTTTTATTCCCAAATACCTGTATAACTTCTTCTTAAAAGACAACTCACATGTAATACAAGGTAAGAAAATGTCTTTCCTTGTCTTTTTTCCAGGGAAGGTACTTATATCAGAAGTAACCAGTACCCAATTAAATTTATGATTTTGACCCAAGAAAACATGGTGATGGCCCATCACTAAAACCTGCTACTAGTTGTGTCCCTGACAATTAAAATTACAAAATGGTTCACCATGGAGCATGCCTGCCCTGAATTAGTAAAAAGCTTAGACATTGTTTAATTGTGTAAGTAGATTATCAAAAACACTTCTCGGCCGGGCGCGGTGGCTCACGCCTGTAAACCTAGCACTCTGGGAGGCCAAGGCAGGAGGATCTCTCGAGGTCGGGGGTTTGAGACCAGCCTGAGCAAGAGCAAGACCCCGTTTCTACTAAAAATAGAAAAAATTCGCTGGGTGTAGTGGTGCATGTCTGTAGGCCCTGTAATGTTCACATGTATTTTATAGATATTTACCTATAAGCAACATCATATATTTTACATAAAAGAACTTCAGGTCAAAAAGAAAAGAGGAAGAGGTGCTGTATTTCATGATAAAGCTGAATTACTGATCTAACGTGAATTTTACCCATGTTGGATAAATAATGGGTATCCAAGTGATACTTTTTCTTGACTTGGTATTCTGTTGCAACAGAATTCCTTTTATCTATTGCCCCACCTCTTCCTCTCTGAACAAAGAGATACAATTTACATCAGCTTCAAGTGTGACAGATCAAAGTGGAGACATATCTGAAGGACCCAGGAAACTTCCAGGTTTAACTTCTCTTCAGTTTTTTTAGTTCTCCTTCCAATTAGTGACTGTGTTTGTATAGTCCTAATTTACTCAGAAGCCAGCGACACATAACATTAACAATCTAAGCACTCAACTGTATATTGATGAAAGCATATAGTTCTTAATTTCTAAAGAGCAACTCCTCATTTTAAACCAGAATTCCATGCCTCCGGCAGTTCTCTATAACTAAACTCCAGTTTATTAAATATCATCCTTATTTGAGCCTGATAAAAATAATTACTATGTGAAATTTCATGGCTAATTAAGGAAGAAACCTACTAAAGAAACCTAATTCATCATGAAAACATTTTCCTTCTGTTCTGCCAATGCCAAACACTGATGGCTGAATTTATATGATATGTGTTTTTTGTTTTTGAGATAGAGTCTCATTCCGTTGCCCGGGCTAGAGTGCCGTGGCGTCAGCCTAGCTCACAGCAACCTCAAACTCCTGGGCTCAAGCGATCCTCCTGCCTCAGCCTCCCAATTAGCTGGGACTACAGGCATGCGCCACCATCCCTGGCTAATTTTTTCTACATATTTTTAGTTGTCCAGATCATTTCTTTCTATTTTTCAGTGGAGACGGGGGTCTTGCTCTTGCTCAGGCTGGTCTCAAACTCCTGACCTCGAGCGATCCTCCCGCCTTGGCCTCCCAGAGTTACTATTTCTTGAAATATTAAACATAAGAAATTTTAAAACTGAAAAAACAAAAGCAAACATTATTTTTAGAGGTTATTTTCACCAAATAATTGGATTGAAAAATAGATGTTACTTTATAAAAGGAGAGAGTTGAGGTAATTAACTAAAGGAAAACTTTTATGGAGGTATCGTCATTTCACTTTAAAAAAAGAAAAGGAAATTGAGCTCATTGACATGTATTAATTTTGGTTTTTTAGTGAATAAAAATATGATGCTTACTTGCCCTTGTGTAGATTGTTACTGCAATCTTGTTTAGATCAATTTACATAGTAAATTAGCACGAATAGTAACTTAGAAAGAATGGAAAAAATGAAAACAAGCACACTTACTCCTCACATTTCAACGGAACCCTATGAACAGGATTGGAATCAAAGTTATTTTTAATTGCCTACTGTGTGCCTACTTTCTGATTAGCATGACGTTAATTCTTATTTCTACACATGCCAAATGCACAGTTTTAAATGGAAATAAATTGGAAATGCAACAGATGCCTACATCTGTATATATAAACAAATGTGAGACATAATTATTCTATTTGTGACTCTTATAATGTTGTTCCTTATTCCTTATCTAGGGATCTGTTACACTCCCTGAATATTCAATAAATGTGAAACAGATTTAGTTATTACTAGAGAACTTGTGTTTGTAGAGTTTAGTAGGAAAACATCATATATCATGTGTTTAATTTGTGACTCAGAAAATAAACTGATAGCTCTGAAGGCAGAGAATAAGTTGTGGCATAGTTTTTTGGTACATTTGTTTAATAATTAGCAGTAAGTAATTAAAGTAATGAAAAAACCAAAATTAGCTATTAAAGTATCTGTTTTTCATGGAGAAATTAAATCTCATTCAGTATGTAAATAAAACCATATTTGAATTTAATGTGTTTGAGGTGCTTTGTAAAAATAATTATCTTTGTTGTTATTTCAGAGTATCTGACGGTGTTCTCTCAGATGATTGCATTCCATGACCCAGAGCTGAGTAACCATCTCAACGACATCGGCTTTATTCCAGATGTAAGTACCTGGTATATAACAGAACATGAGGTAAAAAAATAAAGGAGGAATTCACAGCACAAAAGAGTGTATTTTTAAAACTTTCATTGGCATAGAAGTCCAATTCTGAACAAGTTACTGCTACTAATTACAGCCCTCTGTTAAGAAAGTTTTTGTGGTTACCTTCCATATTCCCACTTTAAGGAAGAAGATCTTATTTCTCTTAACATACTTGATACTATCAAATTGTTTCGAAAAAGCCCTTAGCAAGAGTGTTGCACTGAACTGTGCTGTGAGGGGTTGTCACTTGGATTTTGTGATCCTGAGGCCTGATTTTGAAGAAATAGGAAATTGATGCTCAAGTGAAATCTTAAGTAGCTGCTTTCAGAGTTTGCCTGACATACTACCTTGGAAGCTTTGATGGATTTTGCTCAGTACTTCATTAGCTTGCTAAAATTCAGACTGGACACACAAAAGTTAGCCAGGGCATGGCTTAGCCTGTACCTCATTCGTGGTTTGTGGCATGGAGTCAAGCCCATTTTAAAAGGCCGTTGGATAAACATATATCAGAACATTAGATTGTACCCCATAAATAAATATATACGATTGTTATTTGTCAATTAAAAATAAAAAAATAAATGAAAGGGAAAAAAATTAGTAACAGAGGTTACCTGTTTGGGGAGGGGTTGAAACTGGTAGCAGAGGGAAACCGTTCACTTGTCACACTTCACATTTAAAAATTTTTTTTAACACTGTGACTATGTGACTCATTCAGAAGTTAAACTGAAGGCACCTGCCCTCAATCAATTATAATTTTTCAGGGAGATGCTTTATTGAAAAGTTACTGGTAACATACAATTTATAAAATATTACGGTGTCTCATTTTCACACAATGAAATTTAGTATATGTAAGCATATACATAGAAAAGTTGAAAAGCTACACTCTAGAACATTAATTGCGATTATATTGGGTTGGAGGAGTTCTGAGTGATTTGGGGGGAAGTGTAAGTGTAGTTTTTAATTTTTTTTTCATTGAACATGTTATTTTTGTAATGTGAAACATTTTCTAAATTATAAATTATACATTATAAATTAGGAACAATTTGTCACTTCTAAAATCTCACAAAATTAATGGGAAGTGTGTATACACATACATATATATTATATATGTATTTTTTCATTCCTAGGCAGTAAATTTAGGAAAATTGTCACTCAGCCAAAGAACCAAATCATCACTAATAATGGTAATATTAGATTTTGTTACCTTGGGTCTGTTATGATGCTTCCTATTAATTGATAAAATGGTAACAAAAAGCACACGCTTCGTAGTACCTTTCTTTTAATGAGACACTTTGAACATTTTTAAAATATCTTACTGGTTTTTAAAAATAGTTGCAAGCACCTCAACACTTGTAAGTACCATATGTGGGTTCTTTAGAGAAACAGAACCAAGAGGAGATCTATAGATATAGATAAAGGAGATTTATTATGGGGAATTGGCTCACGCAGTTGTGGAGGCTGAGAAATCTCACGGTCTGGAAGCTGGAGACCCAGAAAAGCCAGTGTCATACTTCAGAGTCCAGTGGCCTTTGTAATCCCGGCTCCAGAGGCCTGAGAACCAGGGGAACTTGTGGATAAATCCCTGCCAAGGGCAGGGGAAGACGAGACGAGATGTTGCAGCTCTAGCAGTGAGGCAGAAAGGTGCAAACTCCTTTCTCCTCCACCTTGGCTCTTGTCAGCCCCTCAGTGGAGCGGGTGATGCCCACCCACCCTGGGGGACCATCTCTGCTAACCTCATCTGGAAACTTACACACCCAAAAACAGTGTTTAACCGGACTTCTGGGTGTCCCCTGATCCAGGCAATGTAACACATAGGGTTAACTGTCACAGGACCTTTAAAATCTCAGCAATATGTTTGTGCAACCTGAAAAGTAAACCCTTGAAATTAGCCTGCCGGTATTGCATTTGGGTTAGCCTTGGTCTCAGGGGTTTGCTTTGATGAAATGAAGACATTCTGTGAATAGTCCTTGGCAAAAAGGGTCATCCACGTTTGTGATGCAGGTAGATATCATCATGCAGTAGAGTGTTTATGATAACTGTAATTGCCTACATTCTCTTTCATTTTAACCAACAGAGTAGACCAAAACCTAAAACTTTTTTTTTTTTTACCATTCATTTTATTGGTAATCATTGTAATTATCTCTTTTGTTTTCTCTTTTCCCACACCCTGTGCCCCTTTCTTTTCTGTTCACAGCTCTATGCCATCCCTTGGTTTCTCACCATGTTCACTCGTAAGTATCATTTCCCTTTTTTTTTTTGATATTAGCAAAAAGACAGCTTCATTCTTCCTTCTATTTTATATTTACGGTAATATTGAGCAGATTTAATAAGTATCCTTGTGTAATTCTAACATAATAGATTTGGGTAGAAAAGAATTTCAATTGTTCTGACAAAATGAGAATTGTATAGGATGAAAACCTATTTTATATGTCATGACATTCATACAAGCTCCAATACCTTTAGAAAAAGACATTAACATCAACTGTAGCATTTACATAAAGTTTATGAGGGCAACTTTTACAATCAATATAGGCTTAATTTTTAGAGATTCTCTGATATGTTTATTTCCTAAACTAGGATTCCTCTCGAAATTAAGCAGATTATGTGAATATGTAACACAAATATTAATAGAATGGACATCCTTACTTAAATAATGGTTCACATGGTAAATGGAATAATATTTGAAGTAGATCTGTATGCATTGGCCTGGAAAAATACCCACAGTATTAAATGGGAAATAGAAAGTTACTAATATGATTTTAGGTGGGAGTTTAATAAAACACTTATTTAGAGTATATAACAGAAATGTAACTTTACTGTACCTAAAACAATACTAAAGTTCATCTAAGTAAATAAACCTGTGAGAATAACATAACTGGAAAACTCTGGGAAGAAATATTATGAATGGGACAACGATATGAAGATTGATAATGGAGGTTAGAAAGTGTTATCTATTTGACCAATCTGATTATCAGCTTTGTAAGATGCATTAGGAAGCTATAAATTTACAAAGTAGCCACATAAACATTTTATAAAAACAGTTTGGTAGTATTAGCTCTTAATCCTTTTGATCATAGAGTAATAGTTATATATCCAGTAAAGCAGGTTGTTACTACTTTAGTTTTGGTTATTTTGGTTTTATATTTTAATTTATTTATTCGTATTTTTGTCAATTTCCAGACGTATTTCCACTGCACAAGATTTTCCACCTCTGGGATACCTTACTGCTTGGGAACTCCTCGTTCCCCTTCTGCATCGGAGTCGCGATTCTCCAGCAGCTGCGGGACCGGCTTCTGGCTAATGGCTTCAATGAGTGCATTCTTCTCTTCTCCGATTTACCAGGTACAGGCCCAAATAAAGGGCGCCACTAAGTGAAATCTGACTGTAAAATAATGGGACGTTTTTAAGCCATTTGCAAAAATCCAGGCCTGCTTGGGCCTCAGCATCCTCTCTTGGGTCTCTCTGCCATGTGCTGCCTTCTCTGCCAGCCCAGCGTTGGGGACACGAGGGTGATGTACTTCCATCTTGGTAATGCCACCAGACGGGTGGGAGGCCCAGTGGGGAGGAGGTGGTGGCAGTGATGTGTCTGCCCTTTTGCTTAGGACAGGGCTGTTTATCTTCAGCGGATGGAGAGTGACAAGGGCCACTGGGGAAGGTATCTGAGACTCTGTGTTTATACAAAGACGTAATTCACACGAACCGTTGCTGCCTCTGTGCCACAGCTTCGTGCTCACAGCCTGACAGTCTGAGGACACGCTGTCCTCCTCTCCCCAAAGCTTTTCCCCTTACGAGAGCAGACAACTCAGTGATGACTCACGTACCGTCTGCAGAACCTGCGTGTTGCCTGTTTCCTTTCATCCTTGTAAGCCCTTTATTTCAATAAGAGAAATAGGGAGCTTATCCCCTTGTAATTTAAAACACGTACAATGATATATTTTTGTCCGTTGTTTATCTGAGCTGACACTTGGACTTTTGCAGAGGCAATGAGAATGTCTGCCATTGCACCCTCAGGCGTAGAGAAAGCCTAGCCAGCACTGAACTGCTTCACCCTGGCCGACTTCTTGACCTGCCGCTGCCTGTGGGTGATTTCCCCGTTTTCCCCATCGGGGAGGGGCCAACTCCTCATCGAGAACGTCGGCCTCCTAAAGAGCTGCTGCCCCATGAAACACACAGACAATAATTAGGAGTCGTAACAGGCTTACGATTTATAATGCCTCTGCATCGGAGATGCCTAAATTTCAAATATGACAAAGAAAAAAGAATTCTATGGAAATGTTTATTATTTTGATCAAGGGCATTTAATCTGTCTCCATATGAAACGTTATTTAAACGTTTCTGCACTTAAATTATTAAAGGTGGATGTGGTGCGCACCGTCTGGGGGATGGACACGTTTGAAGCTCTGACTCGGGGAGGGGACAAGGGCAATGTACGTCACCTAAACATTTGTACCCCCGTAATATGCTGAAATTAAAAAAAATTAAAAATAAATAAATATATAAACATCAGTAGGGGAGGCAGACAATAAACAAGTGAAAAATTTAAAAAAAAATTATTAAAGGTGAAATACTGAATTGATATTTTGATAAATTTTGCCCTGATTGGTTTGCATCCTATGTAACGGCAGTGAAACCTTCATTACACTTTGCTGGGAGTTGCGGTGAATCAACATCTGAATGTTCTGTCTGTTCATTCCCAAGTTCTAGCCTACCCCAACACCAACCTCTGTGTTACTATGGAAAAGTGAAAAAATTATCGGAGTAAATGGGCCATATTTTTAAATAAGGAGCTATGTTATATTCCATGATGTTTAAATAATGATACACTGAAACATACAAACATATATACGTGATGTAGATAATACCAAATAAAACACATAAAACATAAGTATATATATTCACATATATATGTGAGCATGTACTGCTAAATATCCCCTAGTCACAAATCTTATATGTTGATTAATATCTGCATCGTGGTTTTACTGACATCTTTTCTCATTATCATCTTATCATTTAGATATATGCATTTAGGAAAGATTGTGGTTTTTTTTTTTTTTTTTTACCTTAACAAAGCAATCTAAATTCTATACATTTGCTTTTTAAAAAATTTTTCTGTCTAGAAATTGACATTGAACGCTGTGTGCGAGAATCCATCAACCTGTTTTGCTGGACTCCTAAAAGTGCCACCTACAGACAGCACGCTCAGCCGCCAAAGCCGGCCCCCGACGGCAGTGGGGTCAGGAGTTCGCCGTATTTCCCTTCCGAGTGTCTGGATCCTCCAAAGACAGATCTGGTGCGTAGATGTTAAGATTAACATACCCTGGTGCCATTCTTGTCCTTAATTATACTGTCCTTTATGTCCTTTTAATGTAGCTGTTTTCAGACATGATTGTATTCATACACATATTTCAGAAAACCTTTATGTCCGTTTGGGTATATAGGTAGAAAGATTGTTGTGTCATATTCCTCCAGGTAGCAAGTTGTATTTATTTTTTCCATGCAATCATAGTGTCTGTTCATATATCAGCTTTATACACGGAGAGATCGCAGAAGCAAGGGGAAAATTTGAAAAATAGAAAGCCTAGCTGGGCTCAGTCACTCTCGCCTGTCATCCTAGCAAGACAGAAATCTGGAAATCATTACAAACTTTTCATTCTCCCTTATTCCCCTTTTCCATCTCATCTTGCAAATGCTGTGAGTTAAAAACAATCTGGCTGGGTGCAGTGGCTCACGCCTGTAACCCGGCACTTTGGGAGGCCGAGGCTGGAGGATCACTTGAGGCCAGGAGTTCAAGACCAGCCTGGACAACATGGTGAGAGCCTGTCTCTACAAAAAATAAAAATCAGCTGGGCGTGGTGGCGCATGCCTGCAGTCCCAGCTACTCGGGAGGCTGAGGCAGGAGGATTGCTTGAGCCCAGGAGTTGGAGGTTGCAGTGAGCTACAGCAGCACCACTGCACTCCAGCCTGGGTGACAGAGTGTGACCCTCTCAAAAAAAAAAAAAAAATCTGATTTAGTTCCAGGTGGACAGAGTCCTATAGTTATCCTAAATTTATTGTGCTATGAATTTGAAACTTCGGTCACATGAGGAAAATGCCAATGTCTATGTTACTAAATAAGACAAAAGTTATGCAGAAAAAGTTTTATTTTTATGCATCTAAGTGAAAATTTTACAATGAATACTAAAATCACTTATAAAACTAATAAAAGAAAAACTAGATTCTGTGTTTTTAATATAATTATTTTCTTCATAAAGCACAGTAGTATAATTTGTTCTAAATTTAATTTACTAATCTAAAATTAATTTGCAGAGGAACTCACATACATCATATTAAAGTTCTTTACACATACACATTCACAGAAGTTTGGAAAGTTATGAAATTGTCAGCAATTCCTCTCCTTCTGTTCTTACCATTTCATATTGCAATACTCTTTTCTTTGAAAAACGCCTCCCATATGATGCATTTGATTGGAACCAATGCCAAGGTCAAATCTTTCTTTAAATCAGTCATTTCTTCATAGAGAACAGTTTGGTCGAATTCTCTTCTTCACCAGCCAGGGCTCTCTTTCCACTCAGATGAAACCACAGCTTGAAATGCCACATTCATCACAAAATGACTAAAATTGGAACCAGGTTGATCAGAAGTTCTTTATTTTATCTCTATAAATGTATGATTCCATGCAAAGGCTGGGAAAAATACCTGTAGAGATTGCAATCTAATGAAAAAGGAGACGGGAGCATGGATTGTAGGGCTTGCTGATTTTAAAGCCTTTTAATCTTTCTGATTAATTTTAATTTCAGAATGTTTAAGTAGCTTTAATTCCTAATATTTAAAAAATTAAAATTCCTGATGCCTATTTTTTATTAAAAGCCATAAACCCATAAAGCTTAGCAATTTCCGTTTCTATTTAAAAGTTAATGAAGTGAGAGAACAAGTGCTTTACCACTAATGAATTCAGGGCACGGTCAGGGAAACCCAAGGGATGAGAGCTAACATCAAACTCCAATTGGAAACAATTCTTTTCAACGTAAGTCTGTCTAGTAAGTGATTCACATGGTTCATTTTCTCCTGCCTAAAAATTCTAAATGAGATAATCTCAGTATGGAATCCCACAATGGAATTGAGAAAAGAGAGAAAATTAGTAAATAGATAATAATTAGACTCTATTTTATTAATTTAACAGGCATATAAATAAATTTTCTTTTGAATACCCGTATTTTTAATCAAGTGAATTTTGAAAGTTCTAAAATTCTCAAGTTACGTCACATAAGTTTTCAAGAATGACTTGTAGTACTGGATAAATTTATGCTGAATTGAGCTAAATTGTCTTGCATTGCCTATTAGGAGGGGGAAATCCTTCTCCCTGCTAAATAACGTAGAGACTAATTGTACATAGCCTTTAGTCTGAATCAGTCTCATGGCATATAACAGAAACATAGACCAGTGTACTGGGTTGATAGTCTGGAGTCTGATTTTACCTCTTTCCTAATTAAGACATGTTGTCAATTTGGTTTATTATCTAAGAAAGCATTAAGTTGCCTTTTATTCATCTCTAAGAATCTAATTTCCTTTCAACCATTTATACGTAACATAAATTATTTTATAAAAGTCCAATGTATGTATTAGAACCAGTTTCTTTAATTACTATGTATATTGAATGACAATGTAATTTCTTATAACATCTTGGTTGTTATTAATGCAATTCACAACAACAGTAATTATACTTAAAGAAAGTTAAATGTGCTCGGAGGTGGTTTTTTGTTTGTTTGTTTGTTTGTTTTTTAATATACACCGTACTCTCATAAGGAAAAATCTACTTATCTCTTTGTATGTGTTTGAGCCAGGAACTTGCAGAAGGAAAAGAATGCTTTCCTAAAGAGGCGACTAACAAGGAAATAAACTTCAATAGTAAAGGACACAGGAACACACTAGACTGCTAAAAGGAGATACAGGGTCCTCTTCTCCCATATGCGATACTGAGTGATATCAAGAGGCTCTAGATAGTCCACTACTGGTGATAGGTTGTCTCTCTACAATATTCTTAATATTTTTATTATCTGTGCATTTTTTCCAGTCCAGAGAATCCATCCCATTAAGTGACCTGAAGTCAGAAGTGTCACCGCGGATTTCTGCCGAGGACCTGATCGACTTGTGTGAGCTCACTGTGACAGGCCACTTCAAAACACCCACTAAGAAAACAAAGTCCGGCAAACCAAAGCTTCTGGTGGTTGACATTCGGCACAGTGAAGAGTATCCTTTGCGTACGGCAGTTTGAAGGGTGGTAGTGCCTTGGGTGTGTCGCCTCCTCTGCATTCACAGAGAGCGTGGTAGAAACAGTGAACATTTCTGGGATTCCTCTGAATTCAAATAGGTGAATTACTCCCAAACTGGGCACCAGGATGGTCTTGCATGAGATTTCATAAGGTAAAGTTTCATACCAGAGACCTTAAAATGTTTTCCAAACAGTACCAGAATATTGGCATCTTTTCTTGGGTTTTGTATTCTAGGTACAAAGTATTTTTTACTATTGAACATACCATGACTTCCAGTGATTTTGTTTGGCATCAAAATATGAACGTTTACAAAATAGCAACAATGCAACCGTTCTCGTTACATTTTCATCCTCTGTCCAGTTCTCTCTCATGAAGCATTTTCTTGCCTTGATTCTCTATTCTCTGGAATCTAGGTAAATGGTTTTCACACTTTTTTTTTTAACAGAGCAACTCCCTTTTAAAATAAAATATTTCTTAGATATTCAGTATATAAAATATAAATGAAGAATTTTATAATAATTTTCGTCGTAAGTTTGGATCTATAGCATTTACTAGTTACAAGTGCTATAAATGAGGGTTAGCAGGTTGGTGGTTTCTTAGGTGCCAAAATTGAGTATAAAGGCCGGGCGCGGTGGCTCACGCCTGTAATCTTAGCACTCTGGGAGGCTGAGGCGGGAGGATCACTTGAATTCAGGAGTTTGAGACCAGCCTGAGCAAGAGAGAGACCCCGTCTCTACTAAAAATAGAAAAAATTGTAATGGACAGTGTTGGAATTCCACTGTCAAGATGTATATTTGAATGGGGCTAATTACCCTATAAGTACTTTGGCTTCTGTTTCCTTAATAGTCTCTAAACTGAGTATTTTGTAATTTTTAAAGTTCTTAGTTTATAAAATAACATAGTGTCTAGCTGTTGGGCAATACAATCATTAGATTCATAGAACCTCTTTAAGTGTGGGTATTGTTTACCTCGTATCTGTGTTTATGCTGACAAGCGATGGCTTCTTAAAATGCAAAAGGTAAATGCAGAGAATTCAGTTTTTGTCTGGAATTTAAGGAAAGCAATGAAGTGACAGTCAAAATCTTCCAATATGTAGTGTTGCATGTTCCTCTCCCACACTGCCTTGGTGTGAAGAACCTGCACATACATGTCTTCCACTGCAGTCAGTGAAGTAAAACCACAGTTACCAGAGCATGAAAAATGTGCTTATTTCAACATATTCTCTCTCATTTGGCTCTTTGCCCGATTTAGGCCAGGACTGAGCATAGTTGACTGTGGTCACTTTGAGTCACCGTATGTCAAAAATTATCTTCTATTTCATTCTTTATTCATTCTAACACAAATATACCAAAATCTATTCTTTGCTCATTTTTCAAATAGCTAATAATTTATTCTGATTTTGAAGGAACCAACAAGTGAAAAAAACATTCAGCTACCTACCTTTACAATACAATCTGACCACCTCCGACATGTCTAGAACATGCCTAAGAAGTTCTGTTAACACTTTATCTCATGTTTGTGTCACGTGAGAATTTGTATTGTAAGAAGTGAAACTTAATTACCAAGGAAAAAAGATTCTTAAATATCCAAAATTGTCTTCATTGTCCAACTTTTTTAAGCAAAAGAAACTGTTCGTTGTAAACGTACTCATATGTAAGTAGGCCAACCTCATTCTCCTCTGCTGTTTGCCAACAATGCAGTTAAGGAAAGAGGATTCAGAGGTTTGACCACCCTGTCCGATAAGCATTTGTGCTTACCCAGGCATTTTTGTGCTAGAAGTTTCATGACAAGAGTGTTTTTGGATGAGTGTGTGTAGATGTTTTCCAAGGCTTTCTGGTTGAACTAGGCTAAGAATAAGGAAAATGTGGTTTAAGACGCTGTTTCTTTTGTGTATTATTTTCCAAAGTGTAGCCGAAAAAAGGTTTGGAATAGTTAAGCATTTTGCATTATAACTTTCTCTTCCGAATAAGACTCTTATTGCCATGGTATTTTGTCAAGTATTTTAATATTTAATCTAAATTTTTTAACAACAAATCATAAAGCACAACCAACAGAAAATTCTAGGATGGTAAGTTTATGACATACGTGTAGTGCCTCAAAGGCAGTTTAAGATCTTCTTTAAAAACACATAACAAATATGTTTAAAGCACAATAAAAAAATAAGTTTTATGATACTGAACTCACAAAATCATCCCAATGCTCATCTACGATTGTAGATGAAGTTATTGGATATTTAGATGTAGATGGGTACTTTTTTAAAACAAATACAGTATTCAGAGAATTTGTCTTCTAAAATAACAATTTGTCTTCTAGAGTCAGGGAGTTCTTATTTGCTAATATGTGGCTAAACAAATTTTACGGAAGAGGCACTTGAATGTGACTTTCCATTGTAGGCTTAACACAGTCTGAGCATTGTCTTTTATGTCTTTTGTTTCTGATTTTCAAGGGAGAGAATCTCCGTGACTCAGCCTGTGTCAGATATCACCCTCCCCGGCTCTGTCTGTCAGCCGTGGTGTGGAGCGTCTGACACAAACACGACAGCCAGGCTCTTCTGTCGTCAAAGGCCGTGGCTGGGGCCCTTCTGGACAAGAAGGTGGCAGGCAGGTAGGCAAGCCAAACACGTCTGCCACGGCATTTGACCAGGGTAGATTTGGATTGTTTTTGCTACGATAAAAGCACTAGAAAGAAAAGATGTTCACAGTTGATAAGAGCTGTTTGATAAACACAGAAACTCTGGCACCTGATTCGGAGGTAGTATACGTTTGCCGAGAATTTATGAGTTGCTAGGTTCTTAGTTTTTGTTATCAAAAATTTTAATTTAAAGCATATCTTTACTTGAAAGTAAAAAGCACTATCGGAGAAAAAAAGGACTGTCAGAGTAATTATGTTCTGAGGGAGAAGTCATTACTGTTAATGAAAACTACAGTTAAAAATATTGAATAATTGTAAACATTTGCGAAACTAATGTTGATGAAGTTATGAAGTTCAAGGGTAGTCTCCCCATGATGATAAATTTCTCTGCTCATTCTAGAAAACTCTAAACAATGTCCACTGGAATGCTAATGTTGATTCTATCTCTTTTCATTTTTCAGAACTTATTTGTGGTTCTGTCTCATTATTAATGTCAAACGCATTTCTTTAAAGAAAAAAAATTATGAAGCAGCAGCTGACCTGAAAACTTAAAATGTAAGATATGTTATCAGTGTCTGTCATCATTCTTGAGAGTAGGAGCCTCAGATTTCTCTTCTTTCACATATGAGAAAGAGAAAGGGAGGGGGAGAGGGAGGAAGGGAAAAGAAAAAGAGGAGGGGAGAAAGGAAGGAGAGAGAGAGAGAAAGAAAGAAAGAATTCTAAAAGATGAGCCTACAAACTCTCAGGCAATTGAGAAACTGACATATCAGTAAATAGAATTAAACCCGTATGCAGTGACGATTGCTGAGTTTTGGAGGGGAATATTGCTTGCTTTTGCCTTTTAAAACTCTGACTTTTCTATTTTTTGAATACTATATCTAAAGTGGAAATTTAGGAGAAAATGCCTCTATCGGACACATAAACATCCTGGTAGTCATCGGTGATGACTGAGAAGGGGAAGGGTCTTGTCTCAACTTACAAACTGGTCCTCACGTTCACTACCCTTCTACCCTTTTGCCACATTGTTGCCAAAACACATATCTAATATGTTACTTTTGTATACAGTTTCCAACTTTGATTGCTCTTGGGGTAAAGACCAGGATCACCACCGTGGCCTGCAGGGAAGGCCCTACCTGGCCGGCATCCGCAGGCATTTCCAGACCCACCTTGTGTATCTTCGTGTTCTCTAAATTCCACCCTGGCCTTCCGCATTTCTCCTTATTGGCCATGCGCCAGCCCGACATTTCTGCCTGGAATGTTTATCCTCCACTGCTCTGTCCCACCCTCCAGTCTGTCTCTTTGCCTGATTAACTTTTATTAATTCTTCAGATTCTAACTCACCCATCACCTTCTCAGTGAAAACCTTCCCTGTCCTCCCAGATTGATAGTATGTCTGTTAAAGCGTCAAACACATCTCTTTTAGGGAGATTTTCACCATTTTTATTTTGTTTATTTGAAGAGTTGGTTAATGAATAATATTTTTAAATTTCTTTCTGGAATCTTTATAAAGAGTCATCTGTTTTTTGTCTAATTTCCGAAGTTCCACTCATATTTCTTTAATTGTACTTTTTAATTACTTTCAGGGGTATATATTTTAAGATCTTAGGATATTTCTACATATTTTAAGCGAATGGATGCCTGTAATTCCTAAATTAAAAGTAATAGTCAAACCATCAGAGCCCTTCTAAAGCGCAAAAACAGTAAGACATCCGCCCTTCAGAGAGCATGAAATTAGAAATAATGGGAATGTCAGCTAAGTGTACTGGAGAAATGAACCCACAGCAGAAGCGCTAATGCCCCCAGCAATCCTGAGTCCCGTTCTCCAGTCAGTTGCCCACAGCGGATGGGCTTTTGCAGGATCAAGTTAGACCTGAGAACATCCACTTGCCCGCATCACTTTCAGAACATTAAAGCCATCGCAGTAGTCGTGTCAGTGACAAACCGGAAGTCGTGAACGTTGTACAGCTCACGTGCTGCCTCAGAGTCCCCGTCACAGTTCGTCCTTTAGTGAGGAAGGGCTTCTTGGGTCTTTGGCTGGTCGTCTTCCCTTGTCTTCTCCACTTGGTTTTCAGGTTTTGTTTTCTGTCCTTTTCTTAGAGCTGCCTCACTTCATTTAGATAAAACGCCCGCAGGAGCACGGGGGATGTTCAGCGCTGCCCGCTGGGACTGGTGGCCGCTGTGCGTGTCTCTGGGACAGTCGAGTTCACACTCAAATGAATGTTGTCCTTAAACTTTCCCTCTCAGTTTCATTCGGGGCCACATTTCAGGCAGCGTCAACATTCCGTTCAGCACGGCGTTCACCGCGGAGGGGGAGCTGGCCCAGGGCCCCTGCACCGCTCTGCTCCAGAACTTCCGAGGGAAGGTCATTGTCATCGTGGGGCACGTGGCGAAGCACACGGCGGAGGTGAGCGCACTCAGAAACGTCACCTGCATACGTGATAAGCTGTTTTCCTGCCTACTCTGTATGTGAGGGTGTCTAAAATTGTGTTTCTTCAAAAGTCGGTCGCAAATGAAATGAGCTTTAAGATTCGTCCGTGTTCTTACGTAGAAGAGTTTGCCTTTAGTTCAAGCTTTTTTCTCCTCAGTGTTCAGCGTCAAGACCAACAGTAAGTTTGGAAAATCCAAATGGTAGCCCTAGGTTGTTGGTTTCTTTAAAAACCTGCTTTCTGAAATTGCAGAGAAGTGTGAATTCCCTCCAGTGGAGAAAAACAGGGGTGCTTCAGTGTAGGCACTGAAAGCTGGTCGCGACGGGATTTGTTAGGTTTGGGGGTTCTGGTTACTAGAGGCTCAAAGCTGTCTGATGATAGAGAATTCAGGAAGGATGTCGATGGTCAGATACGAGGAGTACATGGAACTATAAAGTGGCTTTCCTCTTCCGTGGCTATGTTCTAAGCAAGTTAAAAATAGAACAAAGAGTAACATGGAGGCCAAATATATGACCTTTATTATTTCTTTTTTACAAAAGACAAGTTGGATACTGTAGCTTAGTATGAGAGCCACATGGGCCTGCTACAGGCAGCAGGAAAACAGAAGCAGGCAGAGAACATTCTAGGTCCAGGCTGCACTGAACCCACGCAGGTGCTTGCTCTAAACGGACGGAAGAATCCGGTAGAAACACAGGCCGGTGCTGCCTGCCCGCAGCTTCTCCCAGAGGGAGAGAGACAGGGCTGAGCATTCCAGATTTGCCAAATAAATCCCTCCGCCTCCCAGGGCAGAGTGTACAGAGGGACAAAAAGAAAGGTCGGGAATAAGCTTAGAAAATTTCCTTGTCAAGGGAATCAGAAGTGGAGATAAAATACCCCCTCCAGTAAGTATCTTCCGTTCTGTCCGTGTGAACTGAGAACACAGAAATGTGATCACTGAGAACGTAGTCAGATGAGATCTCGACGACCTCTGATCACAGGCCGTTGTACGTGTCCAGCAGTCCTGCCTCAGAAGCACAGGCTAAAGGTAGCATTGACCTTTGACACCGACTGAAGGTCATCCTCGGTGATGGACGCACTAAGGAGGGATCTGAGTGAGTATCGGTTCTGAGTCATAAATCACCCGTGTTTGTGTAACTGTATCTGGCACCTGACAGCCAGCGACCCACACCTGTCTCAGAGAAAGTCACCATAGTAACTAACCACCTTAATGTGTGTGTCAAGTAAGTGAGAGTATTTGATAACTAAAGCCATGATAGCTATATTATTTTGATGTTAGTTAATAGCAATTATTATTTTACTACTGCTATACTACTGCTGCTACATTAATTGGTATCGCCATATCATGTCAGTGAAAAATGTGAATTTTCAGTCATATTGGAAAAATACTATTGAAAATCACATATTTTTAGGTTCCAAGTAATATATGGTCTCAAGAGGAAATTCCAACACTGATGATAACCCCAATTATGGACTGGTTTTTATTATGCTAGATGCTGTCATAAGTATGTTACAGATATTATCTCATTTTATTCTTTATAACAATTCTGTGCGCGAGCCGTTATAGACACGTCACACGTGAGAGAGACTCAGACTCCTGTGTCCGGCCAGGATGGAGACCCGGGTCTGTGACACGTGACAGGTGACGCCCGTAACTCAGTGAGCTCCCAACACTGTTGAGTTCAAATGCTGCCCCTTCTCCTGTTTCCTAAAATGTGCTTATTCTGACTTTGCACGGACCACTGTCCTTAGTGAAGGAAACAAAGACCTGAAGTAAACTTGTGTGCTGGGAGTGCCAACAAGCTCAGGGCTCCAGTTTCTGAAAGCATTCACCATTTGAAAGATGGTGTCTAATAAGTAGACCATGTATGATTTAATCCTCCTAAATTTGCCAAATGTTTCCAAACATCCTACTCATATTAATTTCTAGATTTATGTTTGTTTAGTTTTACCATAAAGGTAAAGACATATACATAAGTCAATAGGTAAGTCATTTCTTTCATTAAACGAGCAGTTAAAAATCATTTATCTGTTTGGAAATCATTCCACTGTGTAGAAAGCTATAGTCTATCAAAGTGCCAATAAGTTTAAAAGTATGAAGGAAATCTGGAAGCATGACTGTTCACATGAAGTAATAAAAATACATGATACTAATAGTAATAAACAAAGAGGCATCCCATTCGAAATAAATTAATCAGATGCTGCCGTAAATAATCCCTTCTTCTTCACATGCTCCTTCATACTTGTAAACAAAAATGACTGGCCACATTATAAGACGAGGATAAGAATAATAACCTGCCTCAGACCATTCTTGAGAAGGTTCCGGATTAGGCACATAGAGTTCGCTGCAGAGCCTGATGCTAGTAAGCACTCAGTTATCATCCCCAGTGCTGTTATTCACATATATGCGAATTTCATACATACTGTTTTATGTACGATGGTAAAAAATTCTAGAGTTTGGAGTATGTTAGCAAAATGACAGAGTGGCAGCTCTAATCTCCTGTCCCTTCACAGAAACACCAGGAACCAGGCAGAAACTGCCCTGTGTTGCGTAGACAGTGGCAGAAGCAGGCATCCTCGTCTTCTTCCGGAAGCTGAGGAAGTTGCCCGTCTTCCACCACTGAGTATGAGGCTAGCTGTGCGTTTTCATAGACGGCTCATATCGTGCTGAGGAAGTTCTGTTCCTAATCTGTTGAGTGTTTTTAGCATGAAAGGATGTTAGATCTTGTCAAGTGCCTTTTCCACATTAGTTGAGAGGATTAAATGGGTTTTTTTGCTCCCTTCTACTAATGGGATATAATGATTGATTTTTCTATGTTTACCTTTGCATTCCTAGCATAAATTCTACTTGGTCGTAGTATATAATCCTTTCAATAGAGTGCTGAAGGCAGTTTCCTAGTATTTTCTTCAGGATTTTCACTTCAACATTCGTCAAGGCTGTTGGCCCGTAGTTTTCTTTTCTCGTCTGTCCTGGTATCAGACTAACGCTGGCCTCACCGTGCACATTCACAGGTATTCCCTCTCCTTCAGCTTGTTGGGAGACTTTGAGAAGGTTGATGTTAATTCCAGCCAGAGCACCTAGGCAAGAAAAAGAAATAAAAGTTATCCAAGTTAGAACATACGGTAACTTCCTAGTCCTGCTATAAAATAGTACCACAAACTTGGAGGCTTAAAACAACAGAAACGTTTTCTCTCGTAGTTCTGGAGTCTAGAAGTCTAAAATCAAAATGTCAGCAGCATCATACTCCCTCTGAGACTCCGGGCGGAATTCTTCCTTGCTTTTTCCCAGCTTCTGGTGACGGCCAGAAATCCTTATCCTTCCTGGGTCTGTCACTGCATCCAGCTCCGGCTCCGTCGTCACGTGGTGCTCCCCCTGTGTGTGTCTGTCTCTGTGTCTCTGCTCCTCGTTCCTGTAAGGGATACCAGTCGTGTCAGATTAAAGGCCCATCTCACTCCAGTGTGACCTCACCATAGCATCCCAGCCTGTTGCCAGTTAAAGTCAAATTCTGAGGTTCTGGAAAGGACATGAATTTTGCGGAACCAACCCCAGAATTATCCAACCCAGTAGAGAAACGAAGAAGTAAAGCTATCCCTGTATTTGCAGATGACATAATCTTATATCTAGAAAGCCCTGAGAATCCACATCTTAAAAAAAAAAAACTGTAGAGCCAATAAAAATGAATTCAGCAGAGTTGCAGGATACAAATCAGCACAAAAAAATCAGTTGTATTTCTTTATACTAATAATTAAAAAAGGAAAGTAAGAAAACAATTCTATTTACAATAGCATCAAAAAGATTAAAATACTTAGAAATTAATTTAACCAAGGAGGAATGAGACTTGTATGCTGAAACTACAAATATTTCTGAAAGAAATTAAAGGTCTAAACATATGGAAAGACATCCCGTGTTCGTGAATTTAGAACAATTACTGTTTTGGTTACTGTACTACCCAAAGCAATGTACAAATTAAGAAGTGCAGTCCCTATCAAAATCCCAATGGCTTTTTTTTTTTTGCAAAAATGGAAAAATACATCCTAAAATTCATTTGAAATTCTAGTGACTCAGAATAACCAAAACAATCTGAAAAAGAATGAAGTCAGAGGACTCACACTTCCCAATTTCAGAACTTCCTACAAAACTACGGTAATCAAAACAGTGATATGGGCATAATGACAGACATACAGACCAGTAGAAATAATAAACCCTTGCATCTGAGCACTACGATTTTTGGTCAGATAGTAGTGGACATTTCATAAGAGCTATTCTGATGAGATCTCTTTTACCTGTAAGGGTGGTTTTGGGGTTTTTTTTTTAAGTGATTTCCAAGCAAGTAGCAGCTTTCCTTCTAAGTTAAGTTGAAATCAAGGTACTGCAGCCACGTCCCGTTTTGTGAAAAGATGAAGAGAGCCACAGTTGAACGCTGTGAAGAGGAAGCAGAGATGCCAATTCTAGTTAGTACAGTTACAAATTATCATTGCAAATGTTCACGATTTTTTCCATCAAATCCATATTTGGACTTGGGAAATTTTTGTTTGCAAAACAGTGGGCACTGATTGTAATGTTTTAACATCTTCTGTTAAGACCTGGTTTAAAAAAAACTAGTCTGAAAATCCAACAAGTGAAAATATTAACTAGAGCATATAGTTCAATAGAAGAAAAAGGCTTTCAATATCGAGTTCATAATAACAAGCAGCAAAATGTCAAACCACTCCAAGAAATAAATGAGCCTCTTGTCTATGATAGCATTAAAATCACCCATTTGACATATAAATTAGGACTAGAGTATCTTTTGAAATACAGATATGAAGGAATTATACAATCATCGGATATATTGAATACATTGTCTGAACTCAGGCGAAGACAGAGCTGAGAAATACAGCTTATTCATGTGCCTGAATAACTATAATTGGAAATATATGATATCATTTCAATTGCGTGTTCATTAACTACTTCCTGTGATTACAATTGATTAGCACTTTGTTGCCATGAGATGGTTCCTTTACAATGACCACGTCTCATTGTGCGTTTGGCGTTTGCTTCCACATTAAATACGTCAGAAAACCTGTAGACTCTGCCATTTTTTATCTAGATAAAACATTGCTTTTCCCCAGAATGAGGCAAAGAAGAAGGACTGCAAAGATCTTAATTCAATTAGGATTCCACGTAGAGGCCTCTCTGGACCAGAACCAGGTCCTGCTAAATCTCACTTGTCAGCTATGCGCTGTCACCTCATCCTGAAGGTTAAGTAAAGCAGTGGGCCGCTGTGTGACCAGCACAGGCAGGTACGCTGTGAGCAGAGCCCCGTTAGCTGTGAGCACAGTCAGGTCGTCTGAAGCGAGGGAAGCGGAGTCCTCAGTCTCCAAAACGTGCTGCTTCCAGAGTGGACCCAGCTTTGTGCTGACCCTGGCTGCTGTGTCCAAGCCACCCATCCACTGGGAGGGTTTATGGGAGTAGGGAGACCCTCGTATCAAAACAAGCAGAAAGTCAATTCAGGCCTTAATTTTGCCACATTCGAAGTGAAAAACAGTGCCCACTTCGGCAGCACGTATGCTAAACTTTGCGATGACACAGAGGAGATTAGCATGGCCCTGGGCAAGGATGACATGCATTTTTGTGAGGCGATCCATATTTTTTTGGCCTAGGGAAAGAATTTATGAAGAAGACCCCGAAGGCAATCACAGCAAAACAAAAATAAAGAAACGGGACCTGATCGAATTTAAAAGCCTTCTGCACAGCCAAGGAAACTATCACGAGAGCGAACAGACAACCTACAGAATGGGAGAAAATATTCCCATGCCACACATCCGACAAAGGGCTGATAACTAGAGTCTATACAGCAGTCAGGAAAATCAGCAAGGAAAAAATGAAACGGCCCCATTAAAAAGTGGGCAAAGGACATGAACAGAAACTTTTCAAAGGAAGATAGGCTAATGGCCAAGAAACATGAAAAAATGCTTGATGTCTCTAATCATCAGGGAAATGCAAATCAAAACCACAATGAGATATCACCCAACTCCAGTGAGAAGGGCTTTTATCAAAAAGTCCCAAAACAATAAATGTTGGCGTGGATGCAGAGAGACAGGAACACTCGTACCCTGCTGGTGGGACTGCAAACTAGTGCAGCCTCTGTGGAAAGCAACATGGAGATACCTCAAAAAACTAAAAGTAGAATACATTTTGATCCAGCAGTCCCATTACTGGGCATCTACCCAAAAGAACAAAAGACATTCTGACTCTTAAAACACTTTACACCAATTCAGCACATTTGTTGTCTCTACAGTAAACTTCTCTAGCTCCAGATAATATCTACCTAGCTCTTCAGATTGATATGATACTCGAAACCTGTCAGAGATCTTTTTATCTGTCAAAAAATGTATTATATTAGACCTCTTCCTAATTGTACCATAAGCATTTAGATAAAGAATGGAAAGTGAATCTCCTTTATCAGTTGCAAGTATGCAAGGAATTTTTTCTCGGTCTTGTTATACCTATGAGCACTGGCTATGGTTAAACTTGGCTTTCTCCCTGCCTGTTTCCCTGCCTTGCTTGTCAGCAGATGTTTTAGTCTGTGGGTTTATATCACATTATAAGGAAATATCTTAGATATTAATGCAACTTGAACTCACTCGCTGGATTTTATGTAAAGGTTAAAAGTAACAGTGAAAACTCTTCTGTGTAGCTCTGCTTTGAGTAAATGGTGGACGATAACTCACTTGGAAAGATCCGTGAATTAAAAACCGTACCATGGAAAGTTCCCATAGCTTTGCACGAGTTCTGTGAGGTAGAAAGCAATGCAGGAGCTGTGTGAGGGGGACCCTAAAACACCTAACCCAGTCTTTGGTTTTCTGTTTTTTACTATGTTTACTAGAAGTATTACGTGGCAAGGTATAATCTGTTTATAAAAAGAAAGAGGGGGTTCATTGCCAATTTCCAGGAAAAACTGCAGAGTCATCACCCGAATCTTGTGATCTCCGGCACTGAAATTCGTGACCCGACACGGGCTGGGGGTTATCTCATCTGGGTGTTATTCTGCGCACACACCCCACCTCCGCAGCCCACCGTCTGACTGCTCTGCCCTCCCGCAGGAATGTCTGTGACTAAGGGACCAGCCCTCGCTGTCCCCTCCCGGCTGACCCGCGGAGGCTGTCACTTGGCTGTGCTCTGTCCTACAGCCCTAACTGGGGTTGGAATCTCAGTTTCTGTCATGCACGTTCTTTTCGGAGCATAGACAGGACACTGCGTGTGAGGCGAGCAGTGGCTTGGGCACAGTGTGGGGGTACCGCTCTGTTTTCCAGCGTAAACACACATCGATAAATGATTGCTGCTGGAACTCAGTTCCCAAATACCACAGAGCAAAGAAGAATGTACCGCAAGACGTATTAGGACTCCTGATGCACACATTATGGTATTAGATGATATAATGTTATCAGAAGAGGCTAATCCTCTAACATGAGGCCACTGTGCCTTTTTTAAGAATAAGAATTGCTACAATGGATGCACACCGTTTGTAGCAATCTGGTGGAACAGGAGACCCTTCTCCTAAGTGATGTATCGCAAGAACGGAAAAACAAACACCCCATGTCCTCACTGTTAAATTGGAACTAACGGAACCCCGCTCATGTGCACAGTAGGAAGTAAAACCCAACAGAAATCAAACAGGTGTGGGAGGAAGAGGGATGGGGGAAATCACACCTAATGGGTACAGTGTACACCATCCCGGTGATGGGCACACTCATAACCTTGTCTCAAACAGGACAAAAGCAATCCACGTAACCAAAACATTTGTACTGCCCCTAATATTCTGAAATTAAGGAAAGAAAAAGCTGAAAGAAAAAGAAAAAAAGAATAAGAATTGTTTCCAAGCACACTGTTCTGTCGTAGTTACCTTTTAAAACAATGTTCACGTAGCCTGGGAGGACTTGTGTAAAACGATAAACTATTGTTAAACACTAGTCTGTAAATCTATAGAAGGAACCCAGCTGCCATATTCACAAATGCTAAGTTGCTATCGTAAATTTAAAAATTAAACAAATTAGCATAAAGGAAATTTTTTTAACCTGGAATTTATCATGCATTTCAGGAGGTCTTTGAACTCACTGAAATCATATGTATTCTATATGTGTGCCGTTTTACTGAGAGAGAAAAGGTCCGTGGTTTCCATCTGATTGCCAGCGGGGACGTGACCCAGTAAACGTCCAGAGTCGCTGGTGTAAATCACAGAGTTTGCGGGAAAGCCCTGCCTCACCCTCCGTTTGTGGACAAGTCTTATGTGCACATGTGGCAACAATAACATCCATTGGAAATCAAGCAGGAGGGAGGAGGGGAGGGGTAAATTCGCACCTAACGGGCACAGTGCACACTGTCTGGGGGACGGGCACACTGACAACTTTGACTCAAATGGTACAAAAGCAATTTATGTAACCAAAATGTTTGTACCCCCGTAATTTTCTGAAATTTAAAAAAAAAAAAAAAACCAACTCTGTGCTCTGAATGCCCGTTCTCCTGTCCTGCCCTATGTCTCCCTCATGTCGTATGTGACCCCTTTTACACAGGGACAAGCCACCCAGCACAGTGACAGCCCTTTCTTTCCTCCCCCACCTGTCCCGCTGTGGCCACAGAGAACACTGATCCATGCGGCAACTGTGGCCGTCACACCTGGACTCCCGTTCCCTCCCCGAGTCAGTAACAAAAGGAGAATAGAAAGAAAAGGGGGGCAAAAAGAAAAAACTCAGCTCCCCCAACCCCTGTTTAATTCAGAAACTCTATGAGTTACTCTGAACTGGTCTTGTGACGCCCGTACCACTTCATACGAGCTGTTCATTACTGTCCCCTCCACCGCGCTCCAAGCACGGGAACAGCGTCTGGTGCTCAGTAGATGCTCAGCGAAACGTTTGAGTGATAAATGAATGAGCAAACGAGCAAACAGGTGGAGCAAGAGAAGAGTCAGTGGCAGGAGTGGAAAAGACACAGTCCTGGCTCCACTGTTAGGGGCCGGTATTTCACGTGAGGACTGGAAAGACAGCAGAGCGTTGGAGGAGCAGAACTCATCATCTCACGAGAAAACTCAACAGTTGTTCCTTTTTTTTTTTAACTTAAACACAGTCCTGCTGCTTTCAAGGCATCTAAACATTTGCCATCTCTACTTTGCTTCTTAGACCTCCCAGGCAGCAGCCACCTAACTGTTCCCGAGTCTCCGTCCTGCCTGCCCAGCTCCGCAGCAGAGTCTAAGGGGGAGTAGCTGGACGCACGGCCCTTCCTTACTCATTTCCTGACTTCCGTGGTGTGTGGAAAGTACCGAGAGCTAAGACTGCGTATGCACAAGGCCTTTTAAGTAATGTTGTGTGTATCCTAGACTTCCAGCCTAATGGTAATTGCATGGCTGCATGTGGGAGAACACAGCCCAGATGCTTCTGGAATTGCCTGGTACCGGGGGCTGCGCTGCCTGCACTTGACTCAGGGCAGGTGAATCTGGTGCCTTCGTCCGTGAGGACGAGGGTCCAAAGAAAAATAAGTGAGGACTGGTGGAAGACCGGCTGACTCTAGCTCTCCTGAAGTCTTCTGAAATACAGGAGCACTGTCTCTTCAACCTTAATTACTACCAAGGATTCCCATCCGGTAGCTCTGAAAGAGTGTGAGATTCGAGCTGTGACCAGCGTTTGAGTCTGTCAAGGCACCGCGGAGGCTAACGGAGAAGATGCATGAGCCCAGCAGTACTGACGTCCACTTGCTCGCCTGCAAAGATCCCAGTCCCGCTTCGTCTGTCCCCCACTGACTGACACCCTTATCCCTTTGTCTTAAGACAGGATTTTAAAAATATTTTCCGTGGGCTACATGCTTTAGAATCCTCTTAGGGGTGTGTGTTTCAAAATGCCCATCCCTGAGCCCACAGATGAATACAGCACAAGGGGGTGAAGACGTGAACTTGTCCCAACCAAACCACTGAGCGGACTCTTCTGACCCCTCGAGTTTAGAGACTGTTTGCCCGAGACCTTCCTAGCTACGAAGCTCCAAACAGCCCCAAGCAGCGGCTGCACTGTGAGCAGGTGTTAGTCACCGTCACTGAAGGGTCTGAGATCAGGTTTTGATACAACAGAGTCATTGAAAAGAACCTGAGGCCCCAAATGCCCGGCGAGGAGGGACAGAAACATAACAGCCAAAGAGCCAAGAATCCCTGCTTCATACTTTTGCCCCCGGTTACGTGGTCATTTGTCATAGTTTATTTCCGTCCGACACACACACATCGAGCCCCACCATGTGCCAGGCGCTGGGAATAAAAAGAAAACAGGGTCACTGTCCTACAGGAGTTTACAGTCTGATAAAGAAAACTCCTAAATGGGTCATTTAAATACATGGGGCGAGGCCCAAGGTCGAGATTCACACAAGAACCTTTGGGGTCTGAGAAGTGGGGCCCTAGTGGCAGCTTAGCCCCCAGAGGAGGAAAGTAAGTAGCAGTCAGGCGGGTTTGGGGTGAGTGGGGGTGACTATTGAGGAGGAACTAAGGGGACAGGAATGGAGGGAAGCGGAGCACGTTGGCAGCGGGGGGTGACCTGCCCAGACGAAGGGTCTGGACCCTAAACCAGTGACACGTGGTCATCTGACCGTGGTTCAGGGCTGCTGTGTCACAAAGGACAAGGGACAGAGACAGGCAGGCAGTGACCACAGAGAGGCAGACATGGCCTGAGTCAGGTGTGCGTGTCTTGGTGACCTCTACAAAGTCCTATGCCCGGGATCTCAAAGACGTCCCGAGTCAGTCCTTAAAATTCATTCCAAGTTTATGGGCTCAGCATGTTAATTGTGGCTGCTGCAGAAGCCTGTTCCAGCCGGTTCGCGGGCCCTCTCTGGGCACTGTGCACAGAACTGCAACGACCAGTAAGTCGACCATGAAATGAAAGTGGTTTTCAGTGTAGATCTGAGCTTGTTTTGGCTGTCCCTGGCAGAGTACGCAAGAAAGTGGTAACATCAAGGAACTCTGGAGAGGGAGACTGGAACAGGTAGGAAGAGGTTAGGAGTTTATACAGTGGTCTCACTGTCCTCCCTTTTATACCGAATATGAATCGTTTACCATGTATTTATTGCCTATCTAAAAAATCATGAAAACTAGAGAGACACATGCCCAGAGCATGAAGAAGTTGTTTGCCAATATATAAAAGAGTAACTTAGGCCTGGCACGGTGGCTCAATGCCTGTAATCCCAGCACTCTGGGAGGCCAAGGTGGGAGGATCGCTCGAGGTCAGGAGTTCGAGACCAGCCTGAGCAAGAGCGAGACCCCGTCTCTACTAAAAATAGAAAGAAATTATCTGGCCAACTAAAAATATATATAGAAAAAAATAAGCCCAGCGTAGTGGCACATGCCTGTAGTCCCAGCTACTCGGGAGGCTGAGGCAGGAGGATCGCTTGAGCCCAGGAGTTGGAGGTTGCTGTGAGCGAGGCTGACGCCACGGCACTCTAGCCTGGGCAACAGAGTGAAACACTGTCTCAAAAAAAAAAAAAAAAAGAGTGACTTAATTTATATTAATAACCAAATTAATAACCTATTCATAGAACAGTGATTAGAAAAGTAACAATAAAATTGTTTTGTCTTTCACAGCCCAAGAAAAACATTGGATTGAAGGAAGCGTGTGTATGTCCTCTATAAATTTGGCCTTTTTTTCTTTTCCAGTTTGCAGCCCATCTTGTGAAAATGAAATATCCAAGAATCTGTATTCTAGATGGCGGCATTAACAAGATCAAGCCAACGGGCCTCCTCACCGTCCCGTCTCCTCAAATATGAAGAGCCGAGTGCGGCTGCCAGGGGACAGGGTGGCACAGACCCGCCCGGCCGAGCCCTCCAAGACAGACCAGGGGTCCAGACTGTTGCATTTCCTGAAACCTTTGTCTCGAGACGTCTCTTTAAATCTCAGAACGCAAATGCTCAGCTATCCAGGCAAGACACTTGACTGTACATGTACTGCCGAAAGGATTTTCTCAGCAGTGAAACCTGATCATGTATTTCTACCACACAAAGCCCCAAGAACGCGGCTGACAGAGCAAATTTAGCATTATCAGGAAATCCCAGTTGCACTGAAAAAGCTGTCCCCTCCTGCACTGAGTAGACAGTCCTCACAGTGGCATTATCTAGAAATAGAGACTGAAACCATCATCTTTCCATGGTAAAAATTGAAAAGCCATGTACAATACATTCCTTGTAAATAAATGCTACATTTGGTAACTCACTTTACCCAGACAGGTTGTGTGTGTGTGTGTGTGTGTGTGCACTTAGGAGTAGAGTTTAGCCCACTGCAGAACATGGTAATAGTTTACTCCCAGAAAAATGAATTTCAGAAACCGTTCATATATATACACACATATATATATATAACAAATATTCAAATATTGATCCAGAGCTTGGAGGTTAGTTGGAGTCATTTACTTTCTCAAATGAGTCTGATAGAGACTGATCAGTGTTAAAAATTTTTCAACCTCCTTTGGGCTCCTCCAACTCAATCACTGTACGGTCCTCCTAAATTGTGGTTTATCCACATTTAATTTGTAACAAGACTTTTCTTTTCATATCAACATGCCTTAATGTCAGATAGTCATTTTGATTTATGCCGCAATTTGGTACCTAAAAAGAGGCATGAGAGGACTGTTTTCCTGCTCACAAGGAAATTTCTGAAAACACCCCTCCCCTCTTTTTTTTTACATTAAATTAATTAACATAAATCCTAAGCAGACTAAGTCTAACAGCAACCCAGGTAATAGAGAAGGACTAGTTCATATTTCAGAAATAAATACACCTACAGATATTTATCACTATTTTTAAAGACAAAAAACAATGGAAGCCTCTATCATAGCTTCCAGCTAACTAATATTTTATAAAACCCAATGGACGTGAAATGTGCTGATTGGGTATCGAAGCCCATATCCCAAAATATGGGATTTACTTGTAAATTGCGTATATGTGTATATGTGTAAGTGAATGAAATAATAAAAAGATGATTTTGATACATTAAATCTTAACCCCCTCATTTCAATATAAATTCTGGACTTGTTATTTTAATATGAATCTCAGCAGCAGTATAACAACTACTTAAGATTTCTGTGGTGACTTACATAACTTACATAAAGCAAGATGTTACATATTTGTGAAGAAACTACCCCATAACATGACAACAGCTCGGGCAGAAGCTGGCTGTATTAAGTGCCCTATAAATAATTAATTGCATGACATTCTGAAATGAATTTAAAATTGCCTCTTTTGATTAAGTGAAGTTATATTAAAGGTCATTATTGTCAGCCAAATTCTGTTACATCGAAAAGAATAAAGTAATGAGGAAATTAATCGTTGCAATTATTGAGCCCTTTTAATTAAGCTTGTCCTGCCCGGGAACGTTCACTGAACGACTTTTAAAAAGCTGCCAGGCATTTATTGCAAAGCCTGATGGGAATTTTATGTGAGTTACCGGGTGTGCCCTTTGTTACTCAGCTGCAACAAAATGCTGATCTTTAAAGATCTGAACAAAACGCTACATTAAAACCAAATGAAAACAGTGAATTGTGACAATTCCAAATGTTGTCACCCCAAACATGCACCCGCCACCGAACACGTCTGGCTCCAGGCCATGGTACTTCGTTGCCCCGTGAGAGCTTCAGCTGTCTCGGGGACAGGCCCTCCCCGCAAACGACACGTGTGTTTTCTGTTTACCCGGATCTTAGAAGGCCGGAATGAGGAAGGACCGTGGGCTGAGCTTTCAGGTCGGCTGGTGTTTGCTTAGTGTTCGTGATTAGGAGAGGGGTAGAACTTTCTCAGGGATCTTTCGTTTCACAACACCGGGTTCCCTTAAGAATTACGGTAAATCCCAGAATTACGGCAAATCCCACTCGCTGCAGCTCTACTTAGGAAGCTCAAACCTCCACTGTCTTCACAGCAGGGTCCCCAGATGTCCAACGTCAGCACTTAAGCTCCAGACACCTCCAGGACAAGAAGTATGTTCCAAGATCCCAACACTGTCACGTTAAGTAAACTAAGGAAGACCACCCTGACAAAAACACCTTTTAGGAAGAGAGAGAATTTTCCTCTCCCTTAAATCTCGAATTGCAGGGCGCCTGCAGGAGGAGGAAGAGGAGAACCCGGATTCCCTGGGAAGCTCACAGAGGCTCGGTCCTCACGTATCTAATACAAAAAGGGGAAAATAACATTTATCTAGCCGGTCTCCTGGCCTTATATTGAAGCTCATGGAAAAGTATTATTTCAATATAATATGTTTACAATGTTCAGAAAAATCCTAACTCTCCTGTAAAACTATCAAGCCAAATTTTTGATCTATTGTGTGATTTTTGAAGAAGAAATATGGACACAACAACTAATACTTTTACAATCCATATATCTGGTCTTACTACACAGCATAAGAAAAACGAAAGATTCATGAGCAGCGTTAATATTATATATTGCACACTTGCTACTGTTTGATTCAATGTAAAGCACCCATTTCTGCTAAGCGGATAAATTATATGCAAGCTTCTTTCAGACTTCTCTTTGTTTTACACACTACCCTTTCCCAACCCAGTTTTCCCAACGTAAAACATACCATTTTTTTTTAAATAATCCGAATTCGCTCGATAAAATCTGGCAGTTTCAGTTTTGCCCCTGACTGTCTACACCTAGACGGCAGAGATTAACTTTGTTTCCCATCCATCCCCTTCCCTGGGTTTTATCTCCCTCCCCCCGGGCAGCTCTGTCCTCGACTTCAAAGCAGCCTTGCGGTTTGTCTTGCAGAAAATCAATGCTTGAAAGATGAAAAGCGGCTCAAGGTCATTCCGCTCAGCAGCCTCTGTGGTCTTTGCGGGGTCCCCAGACATTGCTCCTTGCAGAAGGGAGAAAACTGACATACACAGAAACCCTTACGGAGAGAGAACGGGACTCATTTTAAAGGGGCAGGATCACATCAAAACAGAAATATGTTAATAAGAATCAGTATTGAGGCCAGGCGCGGTGGCTCACGCCTGTCATCCCAGCACTCTGGGAGGCCGAGGCGGGAGGATCGCTCGAGGTCAGGAGTTCGAGACCAGCCTGAGCAAGAGCGAGACCCTGTCTCTACTAAAAATAGAAGTGATCTAGACAGCTAAAAATACATATAGAAAAAAATTAGCCGGGCGTGGTGGCGCATGCCTGTAGTCCCAGCTACTCGGGAGGCTGAGGCAGGAGGATCGCTTGAGCCCAGGAGTTGGAGGTTGCTGTGAGCAAGGCTGACGCCACGGCACTCACTCTAGCCCGGGCGACAGAGTGAGACTCTGTCTCAAAAAATAAAAATGAAACCAAAGACTTCGGGTGACTGCAATGCAGGCTGAAGTTTGGGAACCACTGGTGTGGACCGTCGGTCCTCCTACCTGGCCTCATAAGTTCTTTATCTGCCCGGCGTGGAAAGAGGGGGCTGCAGGCAGGAGATAATGACCTTGTGCCTGAGCTGGCAGTGGGATCATCGTCACCCCGGAGGCAAAGGTGACAGAGTGCAGGACACAGCGCGGTGGCAGCCCGGTGGCAGCTCCAGAAAGCACAGCAGCTCCCCGGCACCTTGCAGGCCGCTGGTGTGGACCCCTGGGCAAAGGCAGCCCCTTGGCACGGACACCCGGACTGTGAGGACGACCCCGGAGCCACGCAGAGGTGGCTTCTCGATCCCTAGCTCGGAAACCCCGAGCAGAAGAGCATAACACGGCGGTTCCTGAGGTCACGTGTCCTCCCAACCCTCGTGCTGTGACTTTTTAAGCTACTAAGTATCGGGGCATTTCATTCTCCAGAAAGTTCTTCCGGAAAATTAACTTTTGGGGCTGGAATCGTGTGTCACATCCATCCGCCCCCAACTGCAGCAGTTGCAGAGCGAAGTCTCCGGGCGTCCGTCAGCGCTGGCCTCTCTTGTGTCCCTTCCCCCGGGGACATCGGGAGATCAGACCCTGGGAGACAAGGACATACGATTCTTGCCAATGGCTCGACGCCGCTAGTTCCTGTCTCCGGTGGCTTCACGCCCCGGGGTCCCGTGACACAAGCCCTGTCGCGCCTGCTATCTTTCTCTGCTGAGTTTCCTACGACAGGTGGCAGGGGAGTCAAAGGACACAGGGACTTTCCGGCACCAGGATCTGTTTACAGACCTGTCCCCAAGACCTGCCACAGAAGCCAAAGCAAGAAGGCTCCTTCCTGTCCTCCACCTGTCTGTCATTTTGGGGAGGGGGCCCTGCAGCTGGCAAAGTCACTCGGTGACGTGGAGCCCTGGGGGACAGAGCAAGGGCGCGGTGCACTCGCAGCCCCACCGTGGATCCCGAACACACATGTGTCGCAGGCAGCAAACACCCCCGCAGAGCCCCCCTGCCTGGCCCCGGGCTGGGGGGACACGTGTCCCCTTGCAGGTCCCAGGCCAGCACAGACTGCTCCAGATCCGCCAGGGAAATGAATCTCCACCCGGGGATCAGGTTGTCTCCTGCCGAGACCACGATGCAGAGCCGGTGACAATGGCTCCTTTGGTGTTCTGGAAAGGACAGGCTGTTGGCACGGCTCGCCCGTCCCCGTTTGGGAGGGACATCGCTCTATCTGCCCCGTGTCCCCTTCCTTCCTCCCCGGGCACCGCACGATAGACGATCCGATGGAATCGTCCACTGCACCTTGAATGAGCTCTTGTCCCCGGATCCATGTCTCTGACACTTGATTCTGGGTGTTACGACAGGTGACAAACAACTGTCCCTTTTGCAGAGGACATGAGAAGAAAGGGCAGTTGAGAACACGCCGGCTGGTCGCTGCCAAGCCCTGCAGGTGCCCCCAGCAGGCGGCCTGTCCCCGGGACCCCGTCTCTACTAAAAATAGAAATAAATTATCTGGCCAACTAAAAATATATATAGAAAAAATTAGCGGGGCATGGTGGCGCATGCCTGTAGTCCCAGCTACTCGGGAGGCTGAGGCAGGAGGATCGCTTGAGCCCAGGAGGTTGAGGTTGCTGTGAGCGAGGCTGTCTAGCCAGGGTGACAGAGTGAGACTCTGTCTCAAAAAAAAAAAAAAAAATAGACCTTTTATGAAATTGGCTGAGACTACAATTTTTTGTAACGACCGATACTGTTTATCGAAGCAGTTAAGAGCCTCGTGGAGTATAAACGAAGATGCATGTTATTATTATTCGTTATTATTATTCTTCAGTGAATTTCAGGGTTTTAAACTGACCAACATACCTGGATTGTATGAACCCAGTTTTCAATGAGGCATTTTTCATCTCCTGTTTAGAAGTGGCACTGCCAGGTCAAAGGGAAATTTCAACACTTGGAACAAAAGAGCCAGTGACCTCGTGCCAGGAGCCGCCAGCCACTCCTGCCCTGGGCGGATTTCCCTCATGCCCAGGGAAGTGGCGGGTTTTCTGTAGCAGCAGGGCAGGAGGCCGGGACGCAAGCCAGTGCTTGAGAGTGTGTCTTAGCAGGCCTGTCCCGGGCTGTTCTAAGTCCACATAAACTTAGGAGCAGAAAAGAACTTGTTTGGGACAGCTGGCTAATCTTTTTGGATTAATCGAGTTGGAACCAGCTTGACAAGATACAGACCTGTTCAGAATAGCAGTGCACACTTGACCCAACTCCCCCGTTAACGCTATTTTTACAAAATACCTAGAGACTTAACATTCCTGTAAAAATAACTCGATAGTCTTTGCATACAAGTGGGATCCACTTAGGGAGAAATTCACGGCAACTCAGCTCCTCAGTGACCCCATAAAAATATGAATAGAGAGACGTTGCTTTTGAACGTAAGGTGAAAGCCAGTATGTCAAGTGGAAACAATATTTTGCAAGGTTTTCCTCCCAGGATTATCACAGCCCCTTGAATATTTGTTGTTAATATATACAGAGAGAGTTTCTCATGATCTTAGAGGAAATAGAGGAAGAATTCAAGGTTCTTGACTCCCATGCAGATGGTATAGACACAGAGCATATTTAAGTATATTTTAGGGAAGAACTGAGGATGTTCTTGGTGTGCTATAAATCAGATGTATTTAAATGGACCATTGGCCGGGCGCGGTGGCTCACGCCTGTAATCCCAGCACTCTGGGAGGCCGAGGCAGGAGGATCGCTCGAGGTCAGGAGTTCGAGACCAGCCTGAGCAAGAGCGAGACCCCGTCTCTACTAAAAATAGAAAGAAATTATATGGACAACTAAACACATATACAGAAAAATTAGCCGGGCATGGTGGTGCATGCCTGTAGTCCCAGCTACTCGGGAGGCTGAGGCAGGAGGATCGCTTGAGCCCAGGAGTTTGAGGTTGCTGTGAGCTAGGCTGACTCCACAGCACTCTAGCCCGGGCAACAGAGTGAGACTCTGTCTCAAAAAAAAAAAAAAAAAAGCGCTCAATGGGGCTTCTGGGTCTAGGATTCAGATCCACCATCTCTAAAGCTGTGGTTCTCAAACCTCAGGTTGCAGCAGTTATCTCTGAAGGGCTGCTGAGACCCAGACTGCTGGGCCCGACCTCCGGGGTTTGACTCAGTACCTCTGGGTGGGCTTGAGCGTCTACATGTCTGGCTGTTACCTATTATTACTAAATATTCCAAGCTTCTTGCTCTCAGCCACTTGTCTACTCTTCAGATAATTTGGACAGTGAGCTCAACCCTGCAAGAACCAAAGTGGGTTTTTTTAATCTTTTTTTTTAAGAGTGTGATCACAGCTCACTGCAACCTTGGACTCCTGGGCTCACCTGATCCTCCCACCTCCGCCCCCTAAGTAGCTGGGACTAATTTCTTTTTTTCTGTAGAGACAGGTTCTCACTATATTGCCCAGGCTGAACTTGAACTCCTGGCCTCAAGTGATCCTCCTGCCTCGGCCTCCTAAAGTGCTGGGATTACAGGCGTGAGCCACCGCGCCCGGCCTATTATCTTATTTAATAACAGATTTGCAGGAGCTTACAAAAATACATACAAAAACATAACTGGAAACAGTTCTGCTCTGCATCTATGGCTCTTGCCTTCCAAAGAGACTCAACTCTTTCACGAGAGAGGGTGGAACAGCGCTGTCTTTTTCCCTTTGAGTTGATATGTAATCATACACGTTTATGGGGTACAGCATGATATTCTGATATATTCATACAATGTGTAATGATCAGATTAGTTAGGATAATCCATCACCTCAAGCATTTATCATTTCTTTGTGTTGTGAACATTCAAAATCCTCCCCTCTAGCTTTTTGAGAATATGCAATGAATTACGGCTGACCACATTCGCCCCACAGTGCTGCAGAACACCAGAATGCATTCCTCCTTTCTAGCTTTATTTATTTTTTTTAGAGACAGAGTCTTGCTCTGTTGCCGAGGCTGGAGTGCCGCGGTGCAATCATAGGTCACTTCAGCCTCAAACTCCTGGGCTCAAGCATCCTCCTGCCTCACCCTCCCAAAGTGCTGGGATTACAGGGGGAGCCAGCCCACCCAGCGTATCTGTCTTTATTTTGTATCCGTTGATCAACCTCTCCCTATCCCTCCCTCCCCCGGCCCGTCCCAGCCTCTGATAACCACCATTCCACACTCTACCGCCAGGGACTTAAAAAAATTTTTTTAGCTCCCACATATGAGTGAGAACACACGATATTTGTTTTTCTGTGCCCGATTTATTTCACTTTACATTATGTCCTCCAGGTTCATTCATTTCACCAATAATGACAGGATTTCGTTCTTTTTTATCAATAGTTTTCCACTGTGTATATATGCCACAGTTTCTTCACCTACTCATCTGTTGATGATTTAGCTCGATTCTCTATCTTGGCCATTATGAATAGTGCTGCAATACAGTAGTACCATCAACTCATTATTTAAAATGCCTTATGAATTAAATCATTATAGAACGATTCATCCTTTTAACTTTAAATCTTAAAAAAAAGTCATCCCAAATATTTCACACTTCTGACTGGTGGGGGGTGGAGAGGAACTATTGCAAAGGCGAAAGTATTAGGATTTGTCCACGATTTAAATAAATAAGCGAAAAAAGAAAACCACAGACAGATTTCAAGGATGCATGAAATCGATGTCAGTGTTTTCATTCAGACGGGGTGGGAATTAGTGAAAGGGAGCAGGCTTGGGGGAAAGGAAGAGGGGAGATAAACAGTAAGCTAATTAATACAGCTTGGGGCGCCATGATGACATCTCCTGGCATCTTCCCAGCAACCGGGTGGCAGGGGGGGACCGTGGCTGAAGGAAGCCCAGGGAAAAGGGGGTTTCAGGGAAGACCAGAAGGGCCGATCACCACTGCCGAGTGCTGCGGGTGTAAGGATCCGGGCAGATCGAGCCCCGGGCTATGAACCAGATCTTACAAGCTACGAGCAGCCTTCGGCAAGAGCAATGTTTGTAGAATCATGATGTCGAAAGTTCAGAGTGAAAGAGTGAGATGGTGGCCCCAAAACTTGGTCTCCTGCAAATCACTCTTTCTAGCTAGGGGGTGGGAGACTGAGTTCCTAAGGATACAGTCTCCGAGTAAAGCACATCAGAGTCACCCGGAGAGCTTGTTAGGACAGATTCCTGGGCCCAACCTTAGGTTTCTGATTCTGCTGGCTGGGCACGACGGAGCCCAAGGATCTGCATTTCTAACTCAATCCCAGGACGGGTGCTGCTAGTTTGGGGTCCACGCTTTGAACATCATGGCTTTAGAATCACTGATTTGGATCAGGGTTTCTCAATCTTGGCATTACTGACATTCTAGACACAGATTCTTTACTGTGTGTGGCTGTCCTGCTCTTTATGGGATGTTAAGCAACTTCTCTGGCTTCCACCTAGGAGATACCAGTAGCTCCCCAAGTTACAACAACCAGCAACGTTTCTATGCATTACCAAACGCCCCCTGAGGGTCCAAACCGCCACCAGTTGGAAACAGCTGCTTTAGATAATTCAACAGACAGGGAGAGACCACCTGAAGGCAGATCTACAACACGGAAGGGGCTTGCTCCAGACTAGCCCTGCGTGAAACAGTGGAACAGACCCCAGAGACAGGTAATCTACACTCTTAGAAATTAAATGATCAGATTATGAGTGAGGACTCAATTTTTAGCCTTTCACGACTTAACCCCGGAAAAATCCAGTTGGAACTAACCTCTACTGTAACTTCAGCTTGCTTTCAGGTTTCTGCATCCCGGAGCCCCGAAAAGCATTTCTACTAAATTATCTCCAATTTAGGAACATCCCTTTGTCTTCTAAAATGTAAACCCTCCTAGATCCCTGCCTAACATTTCAGCCTCCTCAGTCATGACTTCCTGATCCTGAAGGCCCTGCCGTTTGTCAGATAAAACAACGTTCTGGACCAGGTGGGCAAGATTAAGTAACGGATGCTCAAAAAAAATAAGTTGTTTGCAATAAAAAAATATATATATATACTGGTACTTACTGAGTGTCGATCTTGCAAGCAGGGGCTGTCAGGCCTTCCAGCGGCGAATGTCAGTGGAGAAAAAGGTCCCCGATCCCCCTCAGTTCGCCATCGTTAAGGCCCAGCCCTGAAATTGTGGCCCCAGGAGCAGAAGCATGGGCATCCTCCTCCTGCGACTAACTAGTTAGAAATGCAGCGTCTTACCCCCCCCTCCAGATGCACCCAATGAAAAGCTGCATTTTAACAAGATTCCAGGTGCTTCCCAAGTACGTTAAAGTTTGGAAAACAGTGGGGGAGGGTCCTGCAACCCACCACCACGCTTTCCGCACCGCCAGGGCACCCCACATTCTTTCAGAGATAGCAATTTTGCATTTACTTCTGTGACTTTGATAAATGTCGGTCTCCCTCTCTAGACTGAAACCCCCCGCAAGGCGAAGTCTGCTCGCTGGGGGAGTCCAGAGACCACACACCGGTCAGTGTTTAAAAATCTGTTAAGTAAATCAATGCACCTCCCAACCCTCGGCCTCCAACGGGCTTCAGAAGTTTAACTGCTTGATTAACACACGCAGAAACCCTGAATCTCTCAGATCTCAGAGGGCTGACTGGGAAGGAGCCCTGAGAAAAAGAAATACCCAGCTTTTCTTTACTTTTTGCGTGAATTATGCATTCATCCAAGATTTGAGTCTCTTAGCTGCGGAGTTCTCAGTATTGGAGAGAAGCCGTTGAGCATATTCTCTGTAACTCTGCATGAGGACTTTAATTCTTGCATAATTTTATTAATTTTGTTCCTTTATAGTTGTTTTTAATCCATCTGCAAAGGTTATTGGAGTATGAGTAAAATGTTATAGATTAACATAATCACTAGTCAAAAAGACTTTTCCCTGATAATTCATATATTTGTATCTCCTTGTAGCTTATCTTGCCTTTCCATAAAAGAACTTGGAACAAATGTTTACAACAAAATAATAAGACATAACTAAAGCAATTTGTTAAGGAATGACATGGGTCACAATGGTCTTTTGACCTCTTTTCCTGGGGCCTGCTGATGAAAAAAGGTGCCTATTTTATAACCTAGAAAGCGTAATCCTATAGGCAATTTGTCCCCAGTCTTCTAAGCAGGAAAGGGGCTTCTACTCTAGTGGCTGTTGTGAAACATCATTTAACCACCTCAGAAATTTCTTCCCACTCACAAACAAAACAAAACAAAACAAAACAAAACAAACACCAGAATAGACAACTGGGTAGAATTAACTGTTTTTATTTACAAAGAATTGTTTTTATTTGGGCGTTTGGAAAACCACTAACGTTTTTCACTTTAGAAAACATTAAATAATAAACAAGGTGGTATACAGTACTTTGGATAACTTCTGCCATGAGTTTAGTGCAATGCATTATTGGCACCTAAAAGTAAAATTTTCAATTATTTTCCCCTTTCGTCTTCGGCTGTGCGGTTACAGGACCAAAAAGGAAATGAATCATTAAAAACGGATCTAAGGTCATACTCTCTGCCTCTGCTCAAAGGCTGACTGATTTATATTCTGCCCCCAGCCCTGCCTCTACCACGTTCAATGACAAAAGACCTTCTATTGTACCTATTGTTCAAAAAACATTGCTATTTTTTGGAACTGGGGAGATTCCAATTGATAAGAGAAACTGACTCAGGCCGACAGGGGTGAAGGAAAGTTCTAGTGGGTTTTCAGTAGCCAGCTTAACTCGTCACACACAAAGCACAGAGAATGCACCGGACACAAATCTCTCTGAACTGTGATCCTGGCGTCTTTAAAAACCATGAAGCATCATCCACTGAGCAAGTGAAAGGTTTATACTTGCACCCAGAAAAATAATTTTAAAACATCACCACATCAGGACATGACTGAGACACTAGCATATCTATCCACCATATTCTCTTTTGGAATAAATAGTGTTTTGGTGATAGTTTGGCTTTCATGCTGCTCAGTTTGCCATAGAAGGAAAGACGTGTTAGTGAGCTTGGCATTTGGTCGGCTGTTTCCTCTTCATTAAGAAAGAGGTCAAGAGGGAAATGCCTCAGTTAGCCTGGAGTCCTTAAGTTCTGAAGATTTTCATGACATGCCAGGACCCAAACAGCTTTTGGGAGATTCTGTCATCTCTTACTCTACCTCGAGGTCAGAACATCTTTAACCATCTTAAATAGGTACGTTTTTTATCTAAGTTTTAAAAAGCTGAGAGAGTAGGGGCAGGGAGGAGAATAAGATTTTCACATCCTTTTTTTTTTTTTTTAAATAAAGGATTCTAATTTAACAACTGTCCCTGCCCAGAAACGATGGCTCATGCTCCAGTCCAAGCCTGTTTCCTCTTGTTCTGTTCTCAGTGCACCTGGAGGACAGCTGGTCGCCCCGTCTCTGGGCCCACCCTCCCCCGCTTGAAGACCCCCCCATGGTTTGCCCCTCCCTCCCCTCCTCCAGGCTGAATAATCCCAGCTCCTTTAATTTTTCATCCTACATCTTCATTTTCCCAACCCTTCAATCATCTTTGTGATTCCTGGCAAAAACAGCAGAAAATATTTTGATGACTTTAATCAGAAATTAAGAGAAGCCTCGGGAGTAAGTTGCCTTTTTAAAAGTCTCGTTAGTTTTAAATCTAAACGTGGAATCTGCAGAGAGGAAGTCTAGCTGGGGGTCCATGGAGCTCAGAATTCCCGCCCTGTCCCGCCACGGCTCGTAAGGGGATGGGCTACGCCAGCCCATGCTTTGATTTGAAGCTTTGTATGAAAATCTGTTTCCCCCATATGTCCTCCCACCCTGCTTCCTCCAACAAGATCCTTTCTCCAAAACAACCAAAACTTTTACAAAGCTCCCAGATTGCCAGAGAGTCCCCGAGTCATGACGGTAAAAGCTGTTGGCTCACAAGGATAACTTGAAACAGTGAAGGTTTTATGGATTAACTGCAGTTTCTTATCTGCTGAAACGGGTCGCTATCCTCTGCAAAGATCAAACTCAAGGCTATTAAAAAAAAAAAGTCATCACTCCACTACCACCACCCGACACCAGTTTTCTCCTGCTGCCAGTATAAGGTCACACACCCGGGGGACATTGCACCGTGTTATTTTTTAACTCACGAGCTCACAAGCTGCCCTTCACCTTGGCAACTAGAGTCTGCAAATATCAGCCACACGTACATACTTAGTATCGACGGCACATGGACACAAAACCCAACGGCGCTAACGGAGGATTACGTACTCACTCTACATAACTGTCTTTGAAAGAAAAATACAGATAACAATAAATGCATCTTGATCGACATGTTACACACCCTTATTTGGTAAAGTGAATGGCAGTAAAGGAGGTCGGGTCAGGCCAGCACTCACCCGGGTGAAGAGGAGAAATCCATTTCACAAGCACGTTGCGCCCCGTATCTTAAGGGAACTCAGTACGACTCATGGTACAACACACCGGACAGATGCCATAATGGCCATTTGCACAGATCACTTTGGAAAACTTCTCCCAGGATTTGATTTGCTCCCATAATTGGCTACAGGGAGCACCTCAGAACCAGGGGTAGGACGGTCTGGGCCACACGTGCTGAGCACCCAGAGAGACACAAGACGGGAGGCAACGTCTAGCAAGGGCCTGGATGTGTCTGCAGGTGCCCCTGTGTTTCAAGGAGGTGTCACTCTTCACCGGGACACACAGAAGCAGCCCAGCAAGGCCTGGGTCACCCCCCGCCACTGACCGGCCCTTCTCCTAGGCCTGATAAGGGAGAGAAGACGGGAGAAGTTGAGGATTGGAGAGAGAGGCGGGAGCCACGTGGGAGCCCGCTGCTAGTTGTGCGGTTGCAGCCGTTCTTCAGAGCATGGGCCTCTTTTCAAGCTCACGTCGTCCAAGCCAATCTCCCCGGGGTGACCACGCCGCTTCTCACCTTTGAAGATGACCTGGGAGAGAAGGTGCACGCCAGTCAGGCCTCCTCGGGCGCTTCCCAGGGCCCGATGGTGACGCAAAACAAAGGCAAGCCTTCCCCAAGCTGAACAGTAAACCTGTTTATAACAGGAGAGACCAGGACACAGTGGCCGGGGGGCCCCGAGGCCTGTCCCTCGGTGGGAACTTAAACCTTCAGGTAACTGCTCCGCAGGCCACACTGCTCAGCATCAGTTACCCTTTAAGGAGCCATTCTAGGCCGGGCGCGGTGGCTCACGCCTGTCGTCCCAGCACTCTGGGAGGCCGAGGCGGGAGGATCGCTCGAGGTCAGGAGTTCGAGACCAGCCTGAGCAAGAGCGAGACCCCGTCTCTACTAAAAATAGAAAGAAATTATCTGGACAGCTAAAAATATATATAGAAAAAATTAGCCAGGCATAGTGGCGCATGCCTGTAGTCCCAGCTACTGGGGAGGCTGAGGCAGGAGGATCGCTTGAGCCCAGGAGTTTGAGGTTGCTGTGAGCGAGGCTGATGCCACGGCACTCACTCTAGCCCAGGCAACAGAGTGAGACTCTGTCTCAAAAAAAAAAAAAAAAAAAAGATCTAACTGAATCATTCCATCAAAGCACTTCCGACATCCTGTCCTGAACACAATGGCGCTTTGCCATTGCGGTTCTGGGCTCCCGCCCTCGGCTGCCTGACTGTGATCGCGGAGGCGAAGCCACACATCGCTGAGCTTTAAAGAAACATTTCAGAAGAGAAAAAAAAAAACAACCCATCTCCAGGGTCACCGATGGTCGGGAGAGTTCAAAGTGTAAGGGGTTTAAGGAAAGGGCAAAGCAGGGACAGGTAAGCTCACCCCCCTGCCCGCTGACGTTTCTGTGCATTAACCTTGTTCTAGTCCTGGATACTTTGTCATTAGCAATAGTGGTTGTCACCAGGCTGGGGACGGGGTGGTCACAGGTTGCGATGCAGGAGGATGGAGCCACTCAGCAAGGCTTCTTCCAATGCAACCCCCGGAGCTGTCCCCTGCGCGAGCAGACCCTCCCAGCCCTGTCCCCTGTGCGGATCTACTCACGCTCCTGACGTCAGCCCCGCGCAGGGTGATCCGAGTCCTCCTCCAGCCGTGGCCACCGCTCCGTCCCCACACGGCCGCCCCGTGGGCCCCGTGTTTCCGCACAGACACCTGCAGCGCGCCGGAGCGCGGCCCGGTCACCTTGTGCCTGAAGGACAGGCACAGGTCCCCCGAGGCCAGGAGGCGGCCCAGGGGCAGCACCAGACGGGCGGCTTTTCCCCCGGGGGCTTTGGCTGCCGACACTGCCAGGTGCCGGCCACCTGCAAGGGGAAACAGGGCCGTGTGTGTCTGTGCCCAGATGTCCCCTGGCAGCACACGCAGCACGGCGGGGACTTCGGCTTTTTGTTTGTAAACGGAGTTTCTGATTTTTGAAGGACAGAAACATGACTTGTTTCTAGGCCTGTTTTCAATGCTAGGGTCTTTGTTTGCAGAAAACACTGATTCGCTGGGCTCATGGAGGGAAGTTATGGCAAAGACACACAATAGGCGGTAACGTGGACATGGAGCATCTCAGACACACACACACGTTCATCCAAAACCTTCCGATCCGCACCGGTCCATGACACCCCCTGCCAAGCCGTCTGGGTGCTTTGGACGAACGGACCCCAAATTTCCAGGAAGAATTTTCTATGTGGCTAAATTAACCTGTGTGCAGTAAAGCACATGCTGATATAAAGGGCACTGGATCTATTTGTTCTCTCTTCCCCCCAGTTTTTTTTTTTTTAATCTCTATTTTTTTTTTTTTTTTTTGAGACAGAGTCTCGCTTTGTTGCCCGGGCTAGAGTGAGTGCCGTGGCGTCAGCCTCGCTCACAGCAACCTCACACTCCTGGGCTCAAGCGATCCTCCTGCCTCAGCCTCCCGAGTAGCTGGGACTACAGGCATGAGCCACCATGCCCGGCTAATTTTTTCTGTATAGATTTTTAGTTGTCCAGATCATTTCTTTCTATTTTTGGTAGAGACGGGGTCTCACTCTTGCTCAGGCTGGTCTCGAACTCCTGACCTCGAGCAATCCACCCGCCTCGGCCTCCCAGAGTGCTAGGATTACAGGCATGAGCCACCACGCCCGGCCTTTTTTTTTTAATCTCTAAATGCAGAACGGTGTTTCCTATGCCTCTCACACTGGCGTATCCCTGACCCCAGGAGGATACAAAGGTGTTCTGGAAACGTCCGCATCTTCCCGGAGCATCAGTTTTACTCGGCGGTTAAGTCATTTAAAACATTTTTGTATTGAAACAAATCTATAGGCCGGGCGCGGTGGCTCACGCCTATAATCCCAGCACTCTGGGAGGCCCAGGAGGGAGGATCACTCGAGGTCAGGAGTTCGAGGCCAGCCTGAGCAAGAGCGAGACCCTGTCTCTACTAAAAATCGAAAGAAATTATCTGGCCAACTAAAAATATATATATAGAAAAAATTAGCCGGGCACGGTGGTGCATGCCTGTAGTCCCAGCTACTCGGGAGGCTGAGGCAGGAGGATCGCTTGATCCCAGGAGTCTGAGGTTGCTGTGAGCGAGGCTGATGCCACGGCACTCACTCTAGCCCGGGTGACAGAGTGAGCCTATGTCTCAAAAAAAAAAAAAAAAAAACCACCAAAAACACAAATCTATAACATTCTACTGATCTCATAAATATATTTGATCGCATACACGTGAACACAGAATGCGAATAAAAACTCTCACTGCAGACCCATCACTTTGCTGATCCCCTCAAAGCCCGGGGCTGCAGGGTTTGCTTCCCTCTGTTGTCGGGGAAACAGCAATGGGGAAAAAAAAAACTGGGAGCAGCAGTGGAGTGGGGAATATGCTGCTTCTCCAGACAAAGCCGTGAGTGGTGTTTTGAAACCCAATCCCTGTGCAAACGACATTCCTCTCCCGGGCTGCTTCATCTCAGCCAACTGGAAAACACGTTACAGGTTTCAACGCTGATTTTTCCATAGGAAAACCGTGGTTGGAAGGCTGAACAGATGTATGCATTTTGGTAGGAACCCCGTTTATTTTTCAGTAGAAAGATAAGCCGTCGTCTCCTTCTTATGCTTAATTTGCGTAAGACATAGTTAAAATTTGGGACGTCCTCTTATTGGTAGGGGAAGCATCTCTTCCTCCGCCAAGCCCTCTTTGAGCTCTCGTGGGTCGTGGTGATTTCTGTCACTTACAACAGTGCCACCCTGTGTGCTCAGTGCCCCTAGGAAGCTGGGAACAACTCCAAGTCAGAACCAACCTCTGCCCCAAACCTCCTGTTACACTCCTAGCGTGTTTAAGGGCGTTTGTTGAAGAAATAAATGCTATTAATCATCATGTTCCAAGAATACAGCAAAAAACTGCAAGGAAATCGGTCCTTGCTTCATGCATTTGAGTCACTAAAAACAAACCCACGATTTACCTGCCCCTCCCACCTGCCCCCCCCCCCCCGCAAATTAATCCAAACAATATCTGGGGCCAAAACATTTACGTGGATTTTAAATGTCTCCCTGTAAGTTCGCTTTTGAATCATCACAGGTATTCTGGTTACGACTAAGATACAAGGTTGTAACACTTGGCCTGCAAGTTTTAAGAAAACAAGGATTATCTTAAGTCCCTGTGGAATGTTCTGGTAGATGCTGCTTGCAAGTAAGACAACCTGACCAACCAAGACTCCCTAATAAAAGATTCAAATAATCCTTCCGTATTGGTATTTAAAATTCTAACATTTAAAACATGATAAAGGAGGTTACAAGTGTTCTTCCTCTATAGATCTGCTCTGTGGGCACCAGTTTTTTTCTTTTCTACTTTTGTTTTGTTTTGTTTTTAACATGAAGAACTCTTTCTGTTGGTAATACTATAACAAAGTTGGAAAAACAACCAAGGGAAAAACTGATCCAGCCTCCCAAAGAAGTTACTTATTAAATGAAACTTTCACTTCGGATTCCAAAATACTGACTGTATGTAAACGTAAAACTATATTAAATATTTTTATTCCGTTTAAAGCATCACAACATCCGAAGAGCTTGGAGGTGGAGCGGCGGTGGTCAAAGCAGCAGCCACGGCCAGAGATGCTGATGTACGTGTAGCAGATACCACGGATTATCCCTGGGGAGGAACTCACTCGAGGTCAGGGCTAGCGAAGTCGGGGTGTTGGGCTTCAGCCCAGGCTTTCTGGCTTCCAAGTCCGTGTTCTTCTTGTTAAACTCTTAAGACAGTACCATTAAGGGACAAAAGCAAGGTACAGATGAGGATGCCACTGTGTGCACAACTGTATTAGCATCTCTTGAAAGATAACCAAGAAACTGCATCTGCGGGGTGAATGGGAGCCAGAGACGGCAGGGAGCTTGCATTTTCATTGCTGATTTATTTCTCCATTTATGTGTATTTTAAAACACTGTTTTGGCCGGGCACGGTGGCTCACGCCTGTCATCCTAGCACTCTGGGAGGCCGAGGCGGGAGGATCGCTCGAGGTCAGGAGTTCGAGACCAGCCTGAGCAAGAGCGAGACCCCGTCTCTACTAAAAATAGAAAGAAATGATCTGGACAGCTAAAAAATATATATATATAGAAAAAATTAGCCAGGCATGGTGGCGCATGCCTGTAGTCCCAGCTACTCAGGAGGCTGAGGCAGGAGGATCGCTTGAGCCCAGGAGTCTGAGGTTGCTGTGAGCGAGGCTGACGCCACGGCACTCTAAGCCCAGGCGACAGAGGGCAATTCTGTCTCAAAAACAAACAAACAAAACAAACAAAAAAAAAACCAAAACACTGTTTTGAATCCTGCAGACATATCTGCAGGTACATGCTGGCGTGCTTGATATATATTTAAGTAAATTCCTTGTAGCTATGGGCAGACAGTGCCGAGTCAGTCGCCTTTAACCCTTGTTTTCCAAAGATCGGGGTCCCAGGTCTAGCCTTGCCATTTACAGAAGGGTGTGTCGTGGGGACCACACCTGTGGGCAGCAGTTTTCCATTTCTCAGAGGAACGTATTCATTTCACATCTCTCAGCCAAGTTCAGAACCAAATGTGCTAACCAAGACCGAACAGCACCAGGAAGGGTGGCTGGCAAACGCACTCATTTTGGGGCTGGGTTGTTAAGTTCAGTTGATTGAGGGTTTTCTTAGAAATATTAGCTTATCAGAACGTTTGCAAATCTGGATCTTGGGTTAAGAACTGCACACCATTAAAATCGGTCCTAACTGGACATCCAAATGTACATTTTTTACAAGTGGTATAATCTAGATAGAAAGACGTAAACAATTGGCTTGGTGGTTAAATAGTGCACAGAATTTATTAAATGACTTATATTCTTCTCTGGCCTTTCCATGCTACGCTCACATTCACACACCTGAACTTCCTAGAAGAAAAACGGCGGTTTTCACGCGTTGATCCCACTTCTCATTCCCCTGTGGTCCCAGAGCACAACTCTGAGCCCGGCCAAGTCCTTGAAAAGCCACCATGCTCTGTTACTCCCTCCCCAGCCTCGACATTCTGGTTCCTCACAGGCTTTGAATGTGAAATAAGCTTCCCATCGGAGAGGCGTACAATTAACTCTGTTCTTCTCAGACCAGAAAGAACCCTCAAAAGTGGATTAACCACTCAACCAAAGTGAGTTTTCCATGATGAAAAAAAAAAATGCTAGATTTCTATGGAAATGGACCATTTTGGGGGAGCAACGTCACAGGGCTCACTCCCACTGGTTTCATTTTCCACTAAAACCGTGGAGTTCTCCACACTTGGTGCTGAGTGAGTGACATGGTCCCTGTCCCCCAGCTGTGCGGCTGGTCTAGACAACGGGCCACACCTTGGATCCATCCCCACTGGATTTCACCCTCTTCATTATGACCCGGTAATATTCCGAGTGACGGCTGTGTCAGCCCACAGCGACACCTTCCTCCCTGGCTTTGAGTCAACCACAGCCCAGCCCGTTTGTCTTCAATATCAAGTATCAAACTTCAATATCTGATTGATCCGGGTTCTTGGCAAAAACCTGGGCCAGCTAGAAGAGCGTTTTCCGGGGGCCGGAGCCAAGCACTGGGACTTGTCCTGTCACCCGGGGAAGCTGCCACCTCCTTCCAGTCTGTCCTGTGTCATCGCAGCCCAGTGGCCACTGCACATGTTTTTGTCTCATTTCCAACTCTCTTCTCATTTCTCCACCGGAGGGCCAGGGGAATTGGGGCCACACCAGATTCAAGTATTTATAAATGTGATGAGTAATAAAAAAATGTTGAGAAGTACTAAATTGGTTCTAAAATATAGTGTTTAAATTCTAAAAATCAAATTATTTTACATAGGCTACCTATATAGACTGTTTACACACAAGTACAGTGAATTCTGAGTTTGGCACGAATGATTCTCCCCAGAGGACCTCACTTGCAAGATTTATTCTTTTTTTTTTTTTGACACAGAGTCACACTCTATCACCCTGGCTAGAGTGCCGTGGCATCAGCCTCGCTCACAGCAACCTCAGACTCCTGGACTCAAGCGATCCTCCTGCCTCAGCCTCCCGAGTAGCTGGGACTACAGGCATGCACCACCACGCCCGGCTAATTTTTTCTATATATTTTAGTTGTTCAGCTAATTTCTTTCTATTTTTAGTAGAGACGGGGTCTCGCTCTTGCTCAGGCTGGTCTCGAACTCCTGACCTCGAGCGATCCTCCCGCCTCGGCCTCCCAGAGTGCTGGGATGACAGGCGTGAGCCACCGCACCCGGCCACGAGACTTATTCTTATGACCCTCAAACGTTCTTCACCCTTCTATCCTACGTGACTGTTCTAGAACCTTCCTTCTGAAGCAGACTGTGCCAGGCCAGTGCTCAGCAGAATCTACAAGACCGTGACCTGCTGGACGGACCCCGCACACGACCCCACGCACGACAGCTGAGATCCCACTGACAGGCAGGGAAAACGCTGCCCGTGTTCTGGAAACTGCCAGAAGCTGCCCGGGCGGCACGGAAGGGCCTGGCCATGGAGACAGGAGTCGCGGCTTTGACACTAAACTCAGGCCGGGCGCGGTGGCTCACGCCTGTAATCCCAGCACTCTGGGAGGCCGAGGCGGGTGGATCGCTCGAGGTCAGGAGTTCGAGACCAGCCTGAGCAAGAGCGAGACCCCATCTCTACTAAAAATAGAAAGAAATTATCTGGCCAACTAAAAATAGATACAGAAAAAATTAGCCGGGCATGGTGGCACATGCCTGTAGTCCCAGCTACTCGGGAGGCTGAGGCAGGAGGATCGCTTGAGCCCAGGAGTCTGAGGTTGCTGTGAGCGAGGCTGATGCCACGGCACTCACTCTAGCCCGGGCAACAAAGTGAGACTCTGTCTCAAAAAAAAAAAAAATAAATAAACTCCACCACGCTCCAGCTCTGTGGCCTTAGGAACTTCTCTGGGTATCTCCTTTGTGAAATAAAGACAATACTACCTGCTTCTTGGGGTAGATGAGAAGATTAAATAAAATTAACGAGATGATGAAGGAGCTGGGATTATCACAGGTACTAAACATACGTTGGTTCTCTCTTATTCACAGACACCTGTGACATTATTTATAATCTTGTCCTGCTCAGAGTCAGCCTTAAGTGCGTGAGAGTCATGCAAGAGTGAGCGTGAGTGGACGACGTGTGAGGCATTCAATACTTTCTTTTATAACTCAGAAAAGATCTAAAAACTCATTTGAGTTTATTGAATATTCCGTATTTTTAAAAGCTTAGCTCAAATTTTTGTTTTTAAATATTTCCATTTCAATCTTAGGAGAGCTAATAAATACATTTTGGGGCTAATTTTTTAATACCTTGCTACTGGAAATGTGCATTGAGGACGAGCTCCACAGGTATTTCCAAGGAACCTGTTAAAAATGCGTGAAAATCTGCATTTCACAAAGGCGTCCAACCCTTTCTCAGTACAGGCTGGGTTTGAGAAGAACTGGTTTAACATACCATAAGCTCTCTCAAGTTAACTTCTGTGTGTTTTGTGATCTATATACACGGCATGGTATTTAAGGGCCAGGCGTTTAAAAATAAATGAAATAATGCACTTTTCCTTCCTATCTTGTACCTTTTATTCTCAGAATCCGGAATCAGGAGTATAAAAAGGAAAAAAAGAAACCAATTTTCCATTCTGCCATTAAGTTGGCCTCCTCCATAAAAGATTTAATTACCGAGGGGAGGAAAGCTGTCCTGAAACCGCAAGACGAAACATGCTACAAACACTAAACCTTTAGATTAATACGAATTGTGCAATTTAAAAGTCTGTCAATTTTCCAAGGAACTATGTCTAAATCCACCTCTCTCATAACCTCCTCTTCTGGAATAAGCGGAGGTAACTTATAACTGTTTTATCCAGCATCCAAGTCAGAGTGAAATTTTTCTTAGATAATCACAACTTCACAGTTCTATCGTCTCCTACCTCTCAAATCTTAAAAAAAAAAACAAAAAAAAAAACAGGGACGTCATTGACAAAATGATCAAGGACCACCTCCCACAATATTACTTTTTTTAATTCCTGGGAATGGGGCACTAAAAATAACTTGAAAACCATATGCAAGAATAAGCCTAAATGTTTTGTTTACCAGACCTTTTTGAGAGAAACTCACTGGCCTTTTAATTAACTACCTGTGTCCCATAAATTTAATACCAGTGGATAGCCAACAAATTTAGCTCACTTAAAGAGAATGAAAGATAAATGCTGGTGATCTTTTTTGACCCTCACTGTTAAGTAAACACAGAGATGTGTCACAGCACACTTGATGGCAGAACTTAGGGTCTTCAGATAGGACCGAGCTGGACTGTGCACCAGGAAAAGTTAGATGAAATGGTTTTACCTGCTGGGTCCCTCACGGGTTCCCAGTGTAAGTCACTGTCTTTTTCCCTGATCCATCCACAAAGTCCATTGTCAAAATTACAACTGTGTATGAGAACGCCTGCAAGGAAACGAGCAGAAAGATGAGCAGGTCACTAACAGCAAACGACACCACGTCAGTCTGTGAACTATGGGTATTTGTAGAACAAGGATTTCTCCCCTGTCCACACCCCAGAACTTCTTTCCATGAGATGGAAAGGAAATTACATTAATCCTTTCTCAGCACAATCTCGTCTGTAAAAATAGAACCCGCGAGTTGTTGCCAAATCATGACCTTGTGACATCGTCACTTATAAAACACGATTTCCTTCTCACAGTTTAAATACGACTCGAATACGGTTTAGAAAAGGAAAATGATTGTTCACGATGATTGTTGCTCAACTGATTTCAGTACACAGGAAATTGAATTGTTTAAAAAAAAAAAAAAAAAAGGTGTATAATTTTCCCAAATGATAGCACACGATCTGCAATTTAGAAGTTATTTTCGTGAGACGGAGGGAGACAGTAAAATGTCACTATAATGTTGCAAAAAGCATCTACCTGGATCATCTTTTGCTTCTTCTGCGCTGACTCCTCTTTCTATTTCAAAACTTTCAAACAAATCATTTGAAGGCTGCCGTGGGACTGCAAGAGAAAGGTTTTTGGTTTGTTTTCTTACGACAAGTGATGAAGAGGCGTCACCGTTAACAGAGGCGGGGGTGGGAGTAAAGCCCTGGGCATTTCACTCATCTGGAAGAATCTAACATTTCATGACATTTCACATACAGACTCATGACGTTTGCTCCGCAGGGACTGACGCTGTGACATTTCTCTGGATACAATTTTTCAACAATGGTTGGCAAGATTTTCTAAAATGCAACCTAAAAACAATTTTTAAAAGTCTTCATCTGGAAAATACATTTTAATAGAGCTACCAATTTCTGGCAAAACGTGCATCTCTAGGAAATTCTAAAATTCACCTCTGTGAAAATACCTTGTTAGGAATCTTTAAATGAAGGCTGTTGGAACTGACAGTACCTGTGATTGCAGGGAATGGTTTGATTTTCTAGCTGTAGCAGCTATTCGCCTGCTGTGAATCTAATGCACATTTCTCACCGGGGCCTCCCCCTTGCTAAGGCAGGTTCCCCGGCTCCTTTCTGATCAAATGCAAACTTCTGGGAGCAGCGTTTACAAGTCACTCCACCAAAATACACAGCGCTGTCCAAACATGCCATTCACTTCCACGCCTCCCACCTTGGCTCTCTTTCCTGCTAATTAACCTGCCCGGCTGCCCCTCTTCCTGCAAAGCTCAGCATAAATCTCACCGTCTCTGCAGAAACCTTCATGCCCGGGGCAGACTCAGACTCCCCCCCTTGTACCTCCATAGTCTCTGTCACACACACGTTCCTGAAGAACTGCAGTGACTCACACACGTGTGTCTGTCCCTCTGCTAGTCTCTGATGTCCTGGAGGACGTCAATCTCATCTTGTCCAGGTGGCATTTCTAGGGCTTGACCTGGTGACAGGCACTCAGTAAGTGTTTAGCGAATGAACGCAAAGAGCCTGTCAGAAACCCATGTACTTTGTCAACGCTTTTTCTCAAAGGACACAGCGGGACAGAGCTGACAAATCCACTTTAAAAAAATAATCGATTCACGGTGGCTCACGCCTGTGATCCCAGCACTCTGGGAGGCCGAGGCGGGAGGATCGCTCGAGGTCAGGAGTTCGAGACCAGCCTGAGCAAGGGCAAGACCCCGTCTCTACTAAAAATAGAAACGATCTGCACAGCTAAAAAAATATATAGAAAAAAATTAGCCGGGCATGGTGGCGCAGGCCTGTAGTCCCAGCTACTCGGGAGGCTGAGGCAGGAGGATCACTTAAGCCCAGGAGTTTGAGGTTGCTGTGAGCGAGGCTGATGCCATGGCACTCTAGCCCGGGCAACAGAGTGAGACTGTCTCAAAAAAAATAATAATCGATTCACTTAAATCATTTATTTATTCATTCACTGCATGTTCGATTGCCAAAGAAATGCCCAGCACTGTGGTGGGTGCCCCGAAGACGCAGGGGGGACCAAGGAGGACTTGGATCTTACTGGACCTGAATTCTAATGGGAGAAGCAGACGTTCAACGTGGAGATAAAGGAGCATCATAATTTTAAATTTTGATAAGGGCTAGAAAGGAAGACACGGTGGAGAGGAACCGGGTTGGGGGCTGGGGGGAATGCGGATGGCGGTGAGGGACATTCTTGGCCAGAGGCCAGGGAATACTCCCTTCTCTTTGCCAGAACGTCAGTTAATGAGCTCTATTTTTATAAGGCAGGGAGGAGAAGATGTCAAATACCACGAGACAGACATCGGTCAAAGGGGTTCTTTTTTCAATGATGTTCCTATAATTTTTTAGCAAGAATTTTTTTTTAATTAAGTAAAAAATCCCATAATATTTGCACTAATTGTTTTAGCTTCCTACTTCTGAACTTTTTTCCTTTTTGTTTCAAAAGTGAAATCAGTAAAGCCCTTTTTCCCTCTGACCACACACACTCCTAAGCACCCAGCAGGGCAGGGACGGAGGAGAAGCTTGGGGACAAACCTGTTCCTGGGACCCTGGAGGTGGGACAAAATCCCCTCTCTTTTATGCCCCAGATGACTGACAGCAGTGACATCCAATCACAGCTTTTCTCTCCTCCTTTGGGGCTCTGAGAAGGGACATGCCTGTATTATTCACTAGAAATATTACAAAGCTGCAGACAAGCATGCCTCATTTCTCACGGCATAGAGAAAGTTCCAGAAGCTCTACGGAACAATCATGCTTTTACTTCCTTCTCTTATTGTAACTTACACAAATGATCTCGGAAATGGACTAGGCTCACCTCCTGCAGTACTGTATATGAAAGGCATTATGACAATTGTCAAGTCCCCCTCTTCTCCCCCAGAGGAAGGACTGTCACATGGAAAACAGATGTAGAGGGGAGGGTCACACGACGGTTGCCTGGCCCGGGGAGCCTGTTTTATAAGGGGAGACCAAGGAGACCCGCCTTGGGGGAGCAAACTTTAAACTGGGAGGGGAAGAATGTGCAACTTCGCAAGGAAAAGGCAGAGTGCTGGGGTCGGGGAAGAGGGAGGTTTCAAGCAGCGAGTACAAAGAAAGTGTGAGGAATATTGAGAGAAAGGAGTTCACAGCGGCTGGAGGAGGTTGAGAAACGAAGAAAGAGACATGGAATGAGACTGAAGAGAAAGGAAGGGATGGGATCGTGCACCTGAAAAACAGCGACCCAAAGCACTAGCCATCTAACACCTTGCAAAGGGTCAGATGCCCGTCGTTAATATTTTCAGCACTTGGTTTCCACGAACTCTGTAACTTAGCCGCAGACAAGCAGCCACACCTTCGCTGCGATCCGCCGGGAAACGCTCCAAGGAATGCAGAGGCCTGAAATGCTCAGCAGCTACGAGCTCTTGCAGTTTTGTGTGCCCTGCTGTCACTCTACCAAATCCCTTAACTAATTCTCCTTCCTGACACACAGCAGTAAGGATGCCTGGGCGTATCCGTTAGTAGAGAAGGAACACGACCCACTCCTCGGTGTATTGGACAACATTAAATGCAATGAGCCGTGGGGAAGATCATTCCAGCAGTCTTATCTTATTATCTCGGCGATGCACGTGAAAAGCAAACCAAGGTAAGGTTTGCGTGTTAAAATTGCCATTCTGGCTGTAGCCTGCAGAATGAGCTGGAGGAAGCTGAGAGGGGGTGTCCTACGGCAGTTGCGACTCAAATGAACATAAAGAGTGTTCGTACGCTTCTAGAAAATTTCCCCCCAATTTTTCTATCATTGGTCAGTGTTTCACCCACTGCAAATATTCCTTGCCTATTGCTTCTTGCAACCTTCGGCGTGAACTAGAAGAAGTACTAAAGGCAGGGAGGCAGGCAGACAGCAGACAAACACGTTGACCCAGCTGAGGGGAGTGACACTTTTTATAACAGCTGTGGAGCTCTAAAGCTAGTGGAGAAACTAGCCACAAAAACAGACAGGAAAACTTCTCGTAAGAAACGGCTAGCCCTTGGCCGGGCGCGGTGGCTCACGCCTGTAATCCTAGCTCTGGGAGGCCGAGGCGGGTGGATCGCTCGAGGTCAGGAGTTCGAGACCAGCCTGAGCAAGAGTGAGACCCCCGTCTCTACTAAAAATAGAAAGAAATTATCTGGCCAACTAAAAAATATATATACAAAAAAAAATTAGCCGGGCACGGTGGCGCATGCCTGTAGTCCCAGCTACTCGGGAGGCTGAGGCAGGAGGATCGCTTAAGCCCAGGAGTCTGAGGTTGCTGTGAGCTAGGCTGATGCCACGGCACTCACTCTAGCCCGGGCAACAAAGTGACACTCTGTCTCAAAAAAAAAAAAAAAAAAAAGAAACGGCTGGCCCAGCTCCTTCTACTAAATACATTTTCCCTGGGGATGTGGTAATATTAATATACAACCCGTGTTCCTAAACGAGGTTTCCCAAATGGTCAAGTGTATATTTTTACCCAGAAAACATTAAGAGTAGGCAAAGAGAAGTATATGTAAACACTGTCAAACACACCTCCCACGCCCAAACTTCTTGCAAAGAGTGTAACTGTAGCCGAACGCAAGCATATTATTTACAGGTCGACTTGCAAATTCTCTTTCTGTTCTAAGGGGGATCCCATGACGTTACCCAGCCCAGTTCTGGCATTTGTTGTTGGACTGAAACATTAAAGATCAAACTGTCTTAAATTCTTTCTATACTTAGGGGTTTAGTGCATCGAAGAGAGTGGTACGTGTGTAATTATGCTGATATTCTTTTTTATTTTTTTGAGACAGAGTCTCACTCTATTGCCCGGGCTAGAGTGAGTGCCGTGGCATCAGCCTCGCTCACAGCAACCTCAAACTCCTGGGCTCAAGCGATCCTCCTGCCTCAGCCTCCTGAGTAGTTGGGACTACAGGCATGCGCCACCACGCCCGGCTAATTTTTTTCTATATATATTTTAGTTGGCCAGATAATTTTTCTATTTTTTAGTAGAGACGGGGTCTCGCTCTTGCTCAGGCTGGTCTCGAACTCCTGACCTCGAGCGATCCACCGCCTTGGCCTCCCAGAGTGCTGGGATGACAGGCGTGAGCCACCGCGCCCGGCCTTACGCTGATATTCTGAAGGCTCTTGCTGGTGGCAAAACCTAGAGATGTTTAGAGACGACAGATTGGAGGGTGGGGACGAGTGACAGGGTCCTATGGGGCAGTCTCTCCCTGTCTCTCCCTCCCCTGCTCTCTCTCTGGATGCAGAACACACGCATCATAGCTTTAAACGACAAGAGAGAAGTAAAAAGACTGAAATTGAGTTTCTGAAATTTCTTTAACCACGTGAGAGAAAATTTTTAGACATCTATTGATTCCTAGTGAAAAGACAAAGGTTTCTGGGCTCCACGGAAATAAGACTTTGTTTGCCAAAGCTTTCATTCCCCTAGGAAGAGTCTACAAAGTTCGTAAGGCACCTTTTGGGCTGAGAGTAAAGAGCAAAACTGGAAAACATTAAATTTCCGGTGAAAGATGGAACATAGACACGGCTACTCAGTAACGAGCCCGATTTCTGTGACACACCTATTTCTCCTTCACGTTTTGTTTGTTCCTTTAATAAAGTTTCAGGACAACTCACAGGCATTGCCTGCAGAAATCCCAGGAGCACAGAATATCTAAATGATGTGCTTTTTTTCCCTAAGCATGACCATTAGGATTTTTTTTTTTATTTCAAAGTATTATGGGGGTACAAATATTTTTGGCTACATGTATTATTTTTATAACGCCTGAGTCATGGTTATGAGCATGCCCACCACCCAGATAGTGTGCATTGTACTTATCAGGTAGGTTTTCGCCCATCCCCACCTCCCCACCCCTCCCTGCCTGATTTCCGTTTAGTTTTACTTCCCTCTGTGCACATGTGAGCCCATCAGTTAGTTCCAATTTAATAGTGAGTACACGTGGTGTTTGTTTTTCCATTCTTTAGCTACTTCACTTAGGATAATGGTCTCCAGTTCCATCCACATTGTTACAAAAGCCATTAAAACTCATCCTTCTTCACGGCTGAGTAGTGCTCCATGGTGCACATACACCACATGTGTTAATCTCCTCATGAATTGATGGGCATCTGGGTCGATTCCACATCTTTGGCAACTGTGAACTGTTACAATTACGTACCAAGTTCTACAGTAAGAGTTTTACGGGCAGCCTCCCATCCAGTTCTCACAATAACCCAAATGAGGAAGACATTATTATTATCCCTGACTTACAGATGAGAACACAAAGAAAGGCATACGAATTAGGAATATGCCCCAGATCACAGAGTGGCTGTGGACACAATACTTCTAATTATAACTATATAAATAAATGTGCACGTAACTTCAAAAAAAAAAAATCTGATTTCTGACGTTGGTCACATTCACCAAGAACCCAATTTATACTTTCTGGAGAGAACTGTTTTTTCTTTACCAGCCACCATAGGATCCAATTAAAATAGAAATCAAAAACCTTGAAAACCTTCAGAATGCACAGCGCCAGATCCTGCCCTGTAAGCAGTAAAAACACCAGCAGAAATGCAATCTTCAGGGAGGTGACGGCCACCCGCTCGGGGTCTCCGGGGGCCTTACTGTTTACTGGAAAGCAAACTAGTTTGCAGACCTCACCCCGCAGCAGAAACAATCTCGTTACTCATCACCACACAGAATCAGAAGAGCCCACGACATTTCCATGACTGGGAACAGCGTGATAGAACTAGCCACAGGCTGTAAAATCCACAGAAAGGAAATGAGGGCAAAACCCTCAGGGCAGCGTGCAACACAGTAGCAATCGGTAAGAAGGAAACAATTTTCGTCTTCCTGCTGGGTCCCTGGAATCTCAGCACATTCTCATGTTCTGCAATAACACAGCAAGCGTGAAGCGGGTTCTCTGCTACGGCCACTCATAAGGGCACCTGCTGCACATTAATTAGGTTATAGTCTATAATCGTGCTTCTGATAACACCTTTCCTCTGTATTCCATATGACTCGGTGGACACATGCCTGGGCATAATATAATAATACTTTAAACAGCCTACATTTGGATAATTCTGTCTCCGCCCAGAACTTGGTTCTGCTGTGTTGGAGCTGCCATCATGGTTTAGAGATCTCTGCTACCCATGGCGTGGGCCGTGGCTCATCTGTGTCACCCGGGGGCCTAGTTAGAAATGCAGAGTCTCAGGTGCTAACCCAGACCCACTGAATCAGAGTCTTCATTGTTATTTATTTATTTTTTTGAGACAGAGTCTCGCTCTGTTGCCCGGGCTAGAGTGAGTGCCGTGGCGTCAGCCTCGCTCACAGCAACCTCCAACTCCTGGGCTCAAGCGATCCTCCTGCCTCAGCCTCCCGAGTAGCTGGGACTACAGGCATACGCCACCATGCCCGGCTAATTTTTTTCTATATATATTTTTAGTTGTCTGGCTAATTTCTTTCTACTTTTTTTTAGTAGAGACGGGGTCTCGCTCTTGCTCAGGCTGGTCTCGAACTCCTGACCTCGAGCGATCCTCCCGCCTCGGCCTCCCAGAGTGCTGGGATGACAGGCGTGAGCCACCGCGCCCGGCCTGGGTCTAATTCTTTTTATGAGTTTTGATTCTTATTCACGGCATGAGCCTGTGGTGGAAATGTCATCATGAAGAGCCTATGAACCACGCGCTAACGTTTACGGGACTTACTGAACACATCTCCTCGGGGCTTCTGCGGGTCTGTCTGGATTCTGTTGTCAACCGTGACCCCGAGTGGGGATGTGCTGGTGGCTGGCCCTGCAGTTGTCAGTCGGGTGCTTGGCCTTTCGGGGGTTGCTGTTGGGGGAGGCGTTCTGAGCTCTGTCGGCCGGGGTGTTGGTGGCAGCGTGGGCGATGGGGTTGGCTTTGCGGTGGGACCGCTGGTAACGACAGGGGGAACATACGGGGTCTTCAGCGGCCACCTGGTACTTCCAGCATCAGGGATCCAATTATCGTGTCCTCCGTCACCCTTTAAAATGGTACCGTTTCCCTTGGGCACGTGAACTGGACCTGAAGGTTCAATCATAACCTTTGGGATATCTGAAAAAGTCAGAGATTTAAATTACTGTGTGACCATCTCTCCCTAAACGGTGAAACATCACACTTTAAAAAAACAGGCACATGAAAACGTCTCATGCCAACTATTCCTACTCTTCACATTTAGAATATTCCCTAGCATAAGTCATGCTGTTTTCCAAATAACAAATATGTGTGTGTATATATACGATATACACATATACACTTATACATTCGTAGATACAAATATATTTCTCCTTTGGATGTATGTATGCAAAAATATATTGGTGTTTGCATGATGAATATATATTATCGGAAACACAGAAAAGTTTCAGATATTTAGAGAATGGAAATAGCAGTCAATGAGGTTTTTTTAAAATGCAGAGACATTCTGAGTTTTGTTTCAAATATAAGAAATGTAGAGAGTCTATGTTGTGTTCCTATGACATATGTATATTATAAAATCAGGCTTAGAATTATCTAAAGACTACAACTTTTCTCATCTACACTTGACATAAATTCAACTCACAAAAAGGTTTAAATGTTTTATAGTTGGTTTTTGTGCTCCCTTACTAATTTATACAATTGCTATTTAAAAAAAAAAATTGCAGAGTTTGCAAAGATCCTCTGTGGAATCTTTTTCCTTAATAATCTTCGCCAAAAAGAATCAATGTTTAATCTGCCTGGAATGACATACTCCAGACTGGGAATGGCTACACGACCCTTCAAAAACCCTTTAATCCCCATGATTTTATGCCCTGTGGTTTTCAGTAAATATTTCACTCAGGAAATTTTAAAAACTGTCTACCGTTTCATGGAATGCATGCTAAATTATGACCTTTGGTTTGTACAACTTTCATCTTGAAGGGTATTTTTTTTCATGTTTCTCTACTGACATAGCTACTACTCCAAATAAACTTACACAAATCTTAAAAGCAAAACCGTTCTGAATGTAGAGGAAATAAATACGGGAACGATTTTTTAGTGGTAGAGTTGGAAAGCATAAAACAGAGGAACAAAAATATAGAATAGTTTTAGATTTATCCCACCATCAACATCTAATGCTACTGACAAATATTTACTTCTGATTTCAACAAAATCAGATTCTCAGGGAGGGCTCAATACTTTCTTTCTAGCTAAAGGGAAGCTACTGAAAGATTTTAGTGAGAAAGTCAGACTTTTTTTTTTTTTAAAGACAGAGTCTCGCTCTGTTGCCCAGGCTAGAGTGCCGTGGCTCCAGGCTTGCTCACAGCAACCTCAGACTCCTGGGCTCAAGCGATCCTCCTGCCTCAGCCTCCCGAGTAGCTGGGACTACAGGCATGCGCCACCATGCCCGGCTAATTTTTTTCTATATATATTTTTAGCTGTCCAGATAATTTCTTTCTATTTTTAGCAGAGACGGGGTCTCGCTCTTGCTCTGGCTGGTCTCGAACTCCTGACCTCGAGCGATCCTCCCGCCTCGGCCTCCCAGAGTGCTGGGATGACAGGCGTGAGCCACTGCGCCCGGACCAGAAAGTCAAATACTTTTAAGATTCCAATGTGTCACCGAGCCCATAGGTTTTAAAAACACCTGAGCAAGTGATGTTATTGCTTGTGGGAAGCACAGACTCATATTACTAGTCTGAAAATTACACTTCCTTGATCATTAATCCTGTTCCTCATCTTCCCCAGTAGCTGCCTTCGTGTCAACCCCGTGTTTGCTGCTGGAGTTCAGAGCGGGGCGGCGACTGTCACTCACACACGCATCGCTGCCCGTCCCCGTGGTACCCGTCCTTGCATCTGCACTTGTAGGACCCGTGCACGTTGTGGCATCGTGCAAAGCCGCTGCACTGATGCCGGCCCAGCGAGCATTCGTCCACTTCTGCACCAGGAAACAGGGAAGGAAAGGATGGTTTTATTCAGGGCATAAATACGATGGCACGAAAAATACATACAGTTGCAAAAATAATTTTTTTTTGACAACGTCAAGGTCCACGTCAAATCCGTGGGGCTCCAGAATCACTCGTGGTCGTCTGTCGGTTTGCGTAATTTAATGCCACTTCCCTCCCCTGCCCCCGACAGCCCGGCTGTCACCGCAGTGAACAGACCTTCTGGGAACAGAATAAGAGGAGACAACACAGAGCAACGGCTGGGTGGCATTACCGTGACACTGGTATTTGCCTCCGATGTACATGAGGTCGAAGCCTGTCGGACACTTGCAGATGTAGCTCCCGAACGTGTTGACGCACTGCCGGGACTGGGGGCACGAGGCTCTGCCCGTGGCACACTCGTCCACGTCTGGAACACACGTCGATGGTGTCTTAGGAAGGCCGAGGGCACGGTCGGACAGAGCGGGTTTTAAAGTAAAGGACTGACCGCCCACTGCTGCCTGGCGTGGACAGCAGCTTGTCACAGGTGGCATCTGGCTGGTCGGCCCCGCGGGCAACAAAAATCCCACCTGTCCGAATTTCAACTCGCCCTCCTAAAGTGGGCTGCGCTTTGCTCGCACTCTGTCTACACGAGCACAGACTGGGTCTGAATCCGCCTCGCTGCCTGGACCGGAAACACGAGTGACCCTGCACAATCCTCGTCCCCTGAACTCCCAGACAGTCAAGTCCGGTTAATGCCACCTCTAGAACATTATTCGAACCTGTCTACTCTTTTTTTTTTTTTTTTTTGAGACAGAGTCTTGCTCTGTCACCCGGGCTAGAGTGCCGTGGCGTCAGCCTCGCTCACAGCAACCTCAGACTCCTGGGCTCAAGCGATCCTCCTGCCTCAGCCTCCCGAGTAGCTGGGACTACAGGCATGCGCCACCATGCCCGGCTAATTTTTTCTATATATATTTTAGTTGGCCAGATAATTTCTTTCTATTTTTAGTAGAGACGGGGTCTCGCTCTTGCTCAGGCTGGTCTCGAACTCCTGACCTCAAGCGATCCTCCCGCCTTGGCCTCCCAGAGTGCTGGGGTGACAGGCGTGAGCCACCGCGCCCGGCCAAGAACCTGTCTACTCTTCACTCACCGTCACTGCTGTGCTCCAGGCCACCACCCGCTGATGTTACAGGAGAGTCCAGACTGGTCTTTTCCCAGCCGGTTGTACCCCCTCCGACTCCTGTCCAACCCAGCTGTTAAAATGATTTCACTAAAACATAAGACTGGATCATTCCCATGCTGGAAACCTTTCCACTGTTCCTACTCACTTTTAGAATCAGACCCCCGATCCTCCCCATGTCTTTGCAGCCGCTGCAGTAAGTAGCCCTCACCTGCCTCCTCAGCCTGCATATTCACTCCTGTCTGTGAGCCACGGGGCCTTTCTTTCTAGAACAACCTCACACAGGTGACCCTCTCCCACTGTGGCATCCTGCAACGTTTTCACCGGCTTGGCTGGTGCTTCACCCGGACAACGGTCCCGGTCTTGCTTCGGGCTTTCTCTGACCATTATTTTCTAAGACAGACCTTTTCCGGTTTTTCCTCTCTTAGTGACGCACGGTAACACCTGGCACTGTCTGGAACTTTACCGGGTCCTTGTTTCTTTCCTGCCTCCCCCGCTAGAACATCAGCTTCGCGAGGATCACAGTCTTGCTTGCTGTGTCCATCCCTGTCCATTCCAGCACCCGGCACAGGGGTGTCCTCGACAGATACCTGTGAGTCACCAAATGCCTCCGCCATTCACTGCCACCGCGAGGTGGGACCTGCCTAAGTCCCTGCACGTGTGATCTGGCCCGAGCCCCACGGTGGTTCTGTGCGGTTTATTCCCATTTAAAGATGAAGCGATCGAAGCTCGCAGCAGGGACGTCTCTTGCCTGAGCTATCTAGGCCACGGCAGAGCCGGTTTTCTTAACGAAACCGAAGCCCAGACTCTCAACCACGATCCTGTACCCGGCCCTGCCGTCCTGCCTCACCAGAAAAACACATAATACCTGCAACGCACGCAGCGGGCCCTGCCCTCCTGTTCCCGTCGCCACGCTTCGCTGCTCCCTGCCTCTTACGTTCTAGAAACTCTCAGCTCTTCTTCTTTCCCTGAGCACGTTCTCCCTGGAGCCGCAGTGCCTTTGCCCACGGGGTCCCCTCCGCCTGCCCCTCATTTTGGGGAAACAAGGCTGCCAGGGGCCGTTGGCAGAGAGGCAGCCTCTGCTGAGCCGCCTGGCAGCTCCGGAAGGTGACTGCCCACCTGGCGTGAGCACCTGCCTTTCGTCCCTACCCCCCCCCCCCCCGGCCTCCCACGTCCCCCTTCGTCCCCAGAGGCTGTCGCCAGAGGAAGTGACTGCGACTCACCCAGGCAGGTCCTCCCGTCGGGGGCCAGCTGCAGGCCGGGGGAGGGGCAGTGGCACCGCACCTGTCCCTTGACGACGTCACAGCCATACTGGCAGTTGGCCATGGAGCACGTCCAGGCACCTGGGGAGAGAGTGTCGAGCTGACGCACGCGGGCAGAAAACAAAACCTGTAGCTGAAATAAATAGTCATGTCTGTCACTTGTGTTGAGGCCGGTGACGCTGAATCAATAGTGACGACAAAGAGGCCTCAGTTATCCAACGTGATAAAGACAGTGGAAAAATGGAGGGAGGGACAGACAGACGGACCCTCCTCCCCGCAGGACGATTAAGACGTGAACCAGCTCTGTCACCCGCTGGGGAAGACTTCAATGCTTCCGAAGAATTAAAAGACAAATACAAAACTTTATCGCACGTAGATTATCTCGAAATTTTTCTGCTGGCCAAGGAAATTGGAGAATTGAGATGTTTTTCCAGATTACTCAAACTAAGGGCTGTTCGTAACTACAACACCCAAGTGACTGTCCCCACTGCCCATGAAATCTCCCCGGAGGACAGACGTCCCAGGGAGTTGTGCAATGTCAGGGGAGTGTCACGTCCCGGCCACGTGGTATTCGGCAAGGACTCACCTCATTACAGAAAGTTCCACGCTACGTTTACGCAACGCTACATTAAATTAGCTAACCTTTTTTATTTTATAAAATGCAACCTAGTCGACTGATAATTCAGTAAAAATAAAAATCGAGTCATTAATTGTCAGATAGCATATGACCACAACCTCAATGTAACGTTCTGCCTGCAGAGAATTTTAAGGCATTGTGCATGTTATAAATGCATCCAAATGATAGTAGGAAACATCAGACATTTCCTACAAAGATACATATGAAAGCTACTTTTCTTTTTTATTTTTTTGGGGGACAGAGTCTCGCTCTGTTGCCCGGGCTAGAGTGAGTGCCGTGGTGTCAGCCTCGCCCACAGCAACCTCCAACTCCTGGGCTCAAGCGATCCTCCTGCCTCAGCCTCCTGAGTAGCTGGGACTACAGGCATGCGCCACCATGCCCGGCTAATTTTTTCTATATATTTTTAGCTGTCCATATAATTTCTTTCTATTTTTAATAGAGACAGGGTCTCGCTGTTGCTCAGGCTGGTCTCGAACTCCTGACCTCGAGCAATCCTCCCGCCTCGGCCTCCCAGAGTGCTGGGATTACAGGCGTGAGCCACCGTGCCCGGCCTTTATGAATGATTTCAAATCACTCAGCAGACCCGATGAGCGGTCCCCAAATAGTCCCTGATGTTCTTTCTCTACCTGGAATTGTCCTTCTATGCCCAGATAGAAGAAAGGAACAAATGTCAAGAAAAACATCAGGAGATATACTTAGTTTTTGCGATGCTTGTTCTAAATGCCATTTCCTAATCCATTTTCATATTGGCACCCGTGGTAAAGGAATGTTATGTATGTACAACGGGTCCCTCTTAGTTTGATTTTCAGTTCCTCGTGCACGTAAACACACGCCCGTATCTGGTCTAGGAGGGACGGGGGGCCCCTTCCCCAAAAGCACGTGACCCGAGCGTGACAGAAACCGAGCACAGCAGCAATGGAGCCCAAAGCACTTGTAAAACAGCTGGGATTCCTGACATACCCGAGCAGGAGCCGTCGGGCAGCAGCACGTGCCCGCTGAGACAGTAGCATTTGTAGCTGCCCGGGGTGTTCATGCACCGGTGCTTGCAGGGCCGCGGCTTCAGGCCACACTCGTTCAGATCTGCAAAGAATGCGGGTCGAAGCAGAGAAATCACAAAGCCTCGGCACTGATGCCAACCACTTAAAATTCTCTTCTCTACTAAAAAATGCAGGAGCAAAGCAGGTCAAGCTAATAGGAACCATCCTTTATGTAAGAGATGAAACTCGTGGACGCAATCTTAGTTGGAACGTCGGTTACCCTGAGAGCAGCCGGGAGGCATCGTGAGCTTCATGGACGGAGCTTTGTCCATAAAGGACATTTGGGAAAAGGTCCCTGCCCTGCCACCGCCAGAAAGAGCGGCTCGCTGACCTCCTCACGGGTAGGGGTGCTCTGGTGGCTACCTGATTGCCAACGTTCTCGAAATATTCGGGTTCTACACTAGATACACTCCTGATAACGTAATCTGACTCTTTCAAGGCCTTCTCTCTGTTTAAAGCAGATACTATGTGGCCATATGTTACTTCGCAAGAATCATACCGATTTTAAAACACTTGGCTGCTTTGATTCTCCTAAAGGAACGATAGTTTCAGAGAATAAGAACGACCTAAATTCGGAGTGCGAGTTAGTGTAGTTCTTGTTGACTCTTGTAGATTTGATATTGGTCTCAGGCTTAAAGAAGAAATTTCCATTTCCTACCTGAGTGGTGCACTACTGAAATCACTAAATCAACTTTAATAAAACCCTGCCAACATGCTTGAATTCACTCGGCAGTTACGAAGGGCACATGGAAACACGACTGGCCCAACTGTGATGGACTGTCCTGTATTTTAGGTTTATTGGTTTAAATATCTATATGAAATGAATTAATGAATTTCACATTACAAAAATGTTCCAACCCAAGCTGAACACCGCTTCAAGTGAACGTAAAACTCCTAATGACAAATAAACGTTGAAATAGTAACGCCCCAAATACAGACTTCATTAAAAAGAAATGAGACCACATGTTTGTTTTGCCTGGAACCACTGGCGTAAGTACCTGATTAGCATAATTTAATTATCTATGAATCCATGTCATTGAATAAGAAATATAGGTAAAATATCTAGTTAAAAGTCATTTTCAAATCTGTTGAAATTTAAATCTGACCTGCTTATTAGAAATCTATATATTTCACTAAACCACCAAGTTACATTATGTTTTAAAACCACCAAGTAATTATTGCATCTAAAAAAATTTTTCTATTGCATTGATTTTCCAAGTTGGTCTTTCTTTTTCTATGCTTAACACAACTGTAAGCAGATTCCCAGCTGGGCAAAGCCTGGAGAGGTTAACAAAATAAAGCAAATACCTTTGTCATCTCCTATGCTTTCTTCAATTTTCTACTTTGTCTCCTGCCCAGTCAAGGGTTTGCAAAACAGAATCACATTTAAAAATATCTCAAAAAAATTTTCCTCATAGAAGGTGATTCGCAGATGACAGGGTCAAAAAATGTTGATTTCTCCTGCTGTTAATCACAGTAAAAATCAAGGAGAAATGACGAAGGAAAAAATTCCCTCCCTTTCCCATATTCTTCTATGTTATATTTCAGTATTTATTAAAAATGAGGGTCAGGGAATTTCTCATCTTCTACGAGGAATGACATGATCCTGCAGTCGCAGCTGGCTTTGATAAACCCCTGATTGCTCTCATAGTACGCAGTATTTAAATCTGAGTCCATTGTTAGAGAAAGGCTTTGTTTTTTCATAAATATTTTTCTGCACTACTCAAAAATATAACAAAACTGCACAATAGAGTGTGACTGAATCCTGTATTTCAAGAGGAAGAAAGGAAATGAAACCAACAAGCTGTCATAATTTCAGAAAGCCTGGGAATGACATGGGAAGAGAAGAAAACAGGCAACATCGAATGGGTGAATACAGAGACGTACGTTGGCTATTTCACCTGCGATTAAACTGGCACACAAGTATCCAAATATGCGGAAAGAAATCCGAGAAAGCTGCCCTCTCGCAGCTGTTGGTGGACTCTGGCTTAGCTCCCTGACAGCTGCCAGGTACGTGCACCCCCAGAAAGTGCCACCGTCACCCCGTCTGCCACACGCAGGTGTCTCCCAAAAACTTCACAAGGACCCTCACTAAGAGCCGTGCAGAAATTATGAAATTGGATTCCACAGTCATCCATGTTTATCCATATTTGCTAAACACCAGACTTTTCCTAAAGGAAGGAGCTTCAAAAGACTAAATGCATCTGGTGTTCTCGTGAGAAACCTCTTTGTCTCCAACTTCCTTGAGGACTTCTACTCTACAGCTGTTCTTTTTTTATTGACCTAGTGCCACACGATGAGAGTTCACAAGTGCTGCTTTCAAAAGCGCTGTATTCGTCGTCGCATTCTGTCGGACACAGACCTGGTAATGCTTGTGTTACAATCAAACTGTCAGAAATTCAAAAACGACAGTTCCGAATTATAGTCAATACCCTATGATAAGTGGAACAAAAATGAAGACTGTGAAAACTCTCCTTGATAACGTTATCTCAGATCATAAAAGTTCATCGGATAACCCAGGAAATAAGACTTTGGTGTTTTTATTTTCAATTTACTTTGACCTTCTTTTTTCTCTGGATGTTTATAATATTGTATAAATTATCCTATAACAACAAAATTTAATGACTTCTACCATGTACCTATTTTACCATACCAAAGGATACAACTTTATGATTAAGTCACTTATATTCAAATGCTTTAATTATTAAGTAGACAATTCTATTACTGCCAGAAGTACATTCAAGCGGGTTGGTGAATTCAGGAGCTGGGGTGAAAGAAGAGAGGAGCGAGAAGGGAATTGGCCAAGAGCAGAAATGCAAGCTGCATAGCATGATCACTGCACTTCAGGAAAAAGAATCAGAAATTTTATCAGCATGCAGACACTGAAGAGGACTTGCAAAAAATCTCGAGATTCACTGAATAAGATAACGCAATGGATTTTTAAGGAAAATAAACTTGCATTCGTTTTAATGACTGTGGAATTTTCCCCCTTTTGATGCTTAAACGATGTTTCAGAAATCTCAACTTTTAAATTTCATCCAAAGTGGAGGTCATAGGCAAACGTCGATTTGTCAACTACCATAACTTCTATTCTTTAAATTATCAATGACTCTGAAATTGATTCCATTGCCCCAATTCCTTGTGCAGAAGATACACAAATGCATCAAGTTCCCCATCGGCAGAGAGACAACAATTAATAACTTAAACTATTTTAATTCAGTTATTCTAAGTTTCCAAACCTACGAGTGGGTGAGGAATAAAACCTCTTACAAGAGAGACTAAAATTATGCTCCCATCATTACTTTTCTACAAATCTTTTTTGTTTTTTTTTTTGAGGCAGAGTCCTGCTCTGTCACCCTGGCTAGAGTGCTGTGGCATCAGCCTCGCTCACAGCAACCTCAACCTCCTGGGCTCAAGCGATCCTCCTGCCTCAGCCTCCCGAGTAGCTGGGACTACAGGCATGTGCCACCATGCCCGGCTAATTTTTCTATATATATTTTTTAGCTGTCCATATAATTTCTTTCTATTTGTAGTAGAGATGGGGTCTCGCTCTTGCTCAGGCTGGTCTTGAACTCCTGAGCTCAAACAATCTGCCCGCCTCAGCCTCCCCAGAGAGCTAGGATTACAGACATGAGCCACCGCGCCCGGCCCTTTTCTACAAACCTTTACAGCATAACGAAGTCATTAATATTTTCAGTGTTTTTATTCTCACAACCACCCCATAGGCAAATAGGGCAGGAATTACTGCCTCTCCCCCCATTACTAAGTGTTTTGCTAAAACCCAGAGACATTAAAATGAATTGCTTGCAATCGAACAGCTAATTAAGTGCCATCTGGAGCCAGAGCTTAGGCTTTCTGCTATTACAAAATGTACACCAAACGCAGGACGCTAAGCTCTGGTGTGATGTCCAGGTAAACTAAAACCTGACACCTCAAACAGCTGATTGTGGGGAAGAGGGTTTGACCACATCTAAAATCTACTTTGGCAAAAGGCGTCAAAACCCCAGTTTCAGTTGCTTTGCAATTCCTGACTTTGCCTACGCATGAAAAAGTTATTTTGCCACCTGACTTTCAGAAAACATTTCAAAGCCTAGAAAAGGAGAAGAAAAAGCAATGAATGACGCTTGAGGCATGAAAGGGACAGAGGAGCTCCATGCTTTTCAGAGCACAGAGAATCAGCGCCCGGTGGCAATTCCTGCTGCTCGTGTGTCGCATGCTCGGGGCTGAAGGCAGGGGGCTCCTGGACTAGTCCCCAGCACGGTGGCAAGAGGTGACATAATTGCAGGAAGCCGTGCACGTGGGAGGGGCAGGCCACCTGAGACAATGAGCGCTCACCCCTTGCAGGTGAACTTGTGGCTTGCGGATCCGGGGGCTGGAAAAGAGATTGTTCACTGCCCGGGTCAAGAGGAGCTGGGTGGGAGCGTTGGTCTTCACGCCAGGAAGAAGGTAACAAGAGTCAGCTTTGAACTCATGTCATTTTTAGCCCTAAAAATCTTTACAAGTATGTATTAAACGATCACACAACGTTGGCAGAGTTCAAAAAGGACGTTTTTAGATAAAACAGTAGTTCCCGGTTCTTCTGCGTTTTCATTTTCTTCGATTGGTATTTTCTTAAAAATGTATCCCTGCCATCTTGCTTCCCGAGGACCGCACACACGTTATAAGTTGATAATTCATCATTCTCATACCATTTTGTAAGAAAACGCCAAAAAAGAGGTCATTTTAAAAAGCAAGATTTCGTCATCAATAGGAGGAGGAAAACAAAAACCAGATTACGCAAATATTGATTATAATCCACCTGCTCTGTTTAGGGCTGCTGAAGTCTCACATGACCAACTTAAGATTTTTTCTCTATATTATGCTGTACAATAGTAGTTCCTTTTTTTTCTTTCTGAATAGTAGTTTAAAGTATTCTAAAATTATGCGCAAATTTATGATTTATATAAAGACCACATTTAAATAATACCATGAGAGATCGTCAATGTTTCATTCAAAAGTAAGAACTTAAGCTACATTTAGGTCACATTTAACTATAAAATAGATAAGAAGCATGATGCAAAAAATGTTAACTGTCGCCATCATTAGCTGACCAGAATGTTAGAAGACGGGCAAGACTCAGAGTCAAAAAGTCAATCACATTCTGTTTCAAGACTATCATGTTACTAACAGCCGGGTAAACTTCCAAGTCAAATGAACGTTGGTTTTGAGGTTGAAACCATGTACCATCCAAAAGGTTAAGTCTGTTGGTAACCACCTTAATATTGGGGCTGAAGCACTTAGATTGTTGTGTTAGCAAAAAGCAGTCAACTTTCAGATGTTACTAGTCCGTGGAAATTTAGTTCTGATTCTGTGCTACAAGACTCCAGTTCTTTTTCTTGCGAGGAGGAATTCAACACGTGAAACACAAACTGTGCCAAAACCATTAGTAATTGATATTTATAAATAGTTTCTTCTGAAATTATTATAAAGCACATTGTACCTTCCAAAGAATGTCTTCTATTTCTGAAAATACGCAGTGACAGGATAGAGTTACATGCTAAAAATCAGGCCCCAGTGAGAAAGTTATAAGAAGATTATTATCTATCATAGAATTCTTGCCTGGCTGGGGGAAAGGGGACTTGTACGGGTGCAGAGACTCAAGGAGGAGGAAAATATGTGTGAATAAAATTGCTGGAGGAAGCAAGGTGGAGGACAAGCAAACGATCAAAGAGCGTCTCGCCAGAACTGGGGTTAGAATTTCACCTACCCTGAAAGCCAATACGTGCCTTACAGAAGTATGTTAATGATGGGTCCAAGCCTGTGATTTTATATCTGATCTAGATGTAGCCGATCCGGAACACGACTCCAACGGAAGAGCAAGCCACCCACAGCGGATCACGCCAAGCCCGTGACAAGGCTCCAAGGCTCGGCTCGCCCTGCTATTCTGGGCGCTCCCCCGGCAGCCCTGAAAGCGCTGGTTGATGAGCACTTGTCATTCATTCAGGCTGTTTACGCTGCCGAGCAAGTATCTCGGGGGTTATTTCCTGAAGTGTGTAACTGGCAGCAGAATTCTTAGTGCGTGCTTTTGCCTGATACCCAAAGCTACCTTTGATCAAAAGCTAATTTCCAGTTCAGTAAAATGATTTCGAATATACTTCTCGACATTTCTCTCCTTGAGTAAAAAGAAACTTTGGATTTGGATTTCCTTTATCTCTGAGGCATGCTTTCTACTTTGTTGAACTGTGTGGGCCTGGATAAAAGCAGTCTAAGTGCATCTGCTTTGTGGCAGCTGTAGACAACTTGCTCCGACAGCTTTTCCGGGGGTCTGGGCAGCCTTCTCCCTTCTGGTCACACAGAGCAGCCTCTCTCACCCCGACGGGGCTTAGGGACTGTCTCAGGTGCCGTAGGGGACAACTGATGGACTCTTTCAGGTTCCCACGGTGTTCATTATACGAACCGTCATTCATTTAACAAATACTTAGTGTGCACTTCCCATGTGCAAATCACTTTCGTGATAGTTTTCAGGACCCCACACATCAGAGACACCACAAAGGATCCTGCTCTCAAGGGACACACACGGCCGGGCGCGGGGGCTCCCGCCTGTCGCCCCAGCACTCTGGGAGGCCGAGGCGGGAGGATCGCTTGAGGTCAGGAGTTCGAGACCAGCCTGAGCAAGAGCGAGACCCCATCTCTACTAAAAATAGACAGACATTAGCTGGACAACTAAAAATATATAGAAAAAATTAGCCGGGCATGGTGGCGCATGCCTGTAGTCCCAGCTACTCGGGAGGCTGAGGCAGGAGGATCGCTTGAGCCCAGGAGTTTGAGGTTGCTGTGAGCGAGGCTGACGCCACGGCACTCTAGCCTGGGCAACAGAGTGAGACTCTGTCTCAAAAAAGTAAATAAAATAAAATAAAATAAAATGATAGGGAGTATAATTCAAGAAATAAACTGACTCATCTTTTTAGTGAAATCTAACCCTAACTTTTCATTATTTCTAGCTTTTAAACTCCTAATGGTAGAAATTGGGGGCTGAAATTAATTAAAAAGACAAGCCTTGTCTGACTTTGTTAGCATGAGTCAGAGGATCACATTTCCAATTACATTTTCTTCATTTAAAACTAATACGGCAGAAAGAATACGGATTATACAGACAGTAGCTCTAAGCTGACATACTAGCTCTTTCACCAATTAATTCTGTGAACTTGGGCAAGACACTTTACATCCCTGAGCTTCAGTCTAAGTGAAAAATGGAATAATAATTAATATGTTATTTATACCTTAATTATAATAAATAACACTCTACCTCGTAGTGTTGTAAGGATGCAAATGGATAATATATGCAAAATACCTGGGACACTATGAATGCTGGGTAAATGTTTGCTTTTATAAACTGATGCTGATTTTTTTTTTTTAAATCACTTGCTACATTAATTGACTTTTTTATTTCTCAGAGAAACATTCCAGATGGGTCAGCAGCAGCAGGGAGATTTAATCACAGAATCAAAGGGCTCAGGGTTGGAAGGAACCTCCAAATTTCAAGTCAGAGCCCCTGTCTGAGCCCTGGCATGAAAGGAGAGAGGTGACTGGGGGCTGAGGGGGTTAAGATTCTGCCCGGGGCCTCCCAGCTGGTTAGTGGAAGAACAGGAGCAGCGGAGGCTTCTACAGGACTGATGATCCTCTTCCTGGAAATCCATTCTAGGCACCATCAGAGAATCAGGGGACAAAACCTGTTTAATTGTCCTTTGTTAAAATAAATTTTACAACATTTACCGTCACTGTATTTTTATCTATCAGCGCATTGGTAGCTCACATATTTAGGGACAATATCAATGGAAAGTGGTTTGGGAGGGAATAGAGGAGGTGGGTTAGGATTGTGTATTTACGTCGGGCCTTCCTCCTACCTTGACTGCAGGTTTTTCCAGCATATCCAGGGTGACACTTGCACTTATTTGGCCCGATGCATTCACCATGTTTGCACCGCGGTTGGCAGATAGCTGTGAAAAAAGGATGTCACCGCGTTATCCCTAGGTTAGCAGAACACCAGCCATACAGCACTGATGTCATGAGTACTAGCCTGATAGTAAAAGGAAAAAATTAGACTTTATAATGAAGTAGCAGAAATATACAAAAATCACTGTTTCTTATAGTCACTGTCTACACTACACACACACACACGTTACATGTGTGTGCATGTGTGCATGTGTGTGTATCACTTGGAGCTGAAAAATTTCCTAAACTTGAGGACGATAATCAAATCGTCCAAAAAAAGAAAAAAAGATAGGTAAAATTATGCATAAACATAACCGATATTTGTATTTAGTTATAAATTTACAATAATTCGCACCAATAATTTCAAACTCATTCTCTGATACCCTTAAAATAGTCTTTTTTTCACCCAAAGATACTGGGTGTGTATGAAATCCAGATAAATTTCCAATTCAACAATAAAATACTTATTTTATTAGAAATGGTATTTCTAGGTAGGAGACGATTCAAAATGAAACAAAAACTAAAACATTATTTTTGAGAACTTTGATTCAAGGGTATTTCTGTCGTCATGCTGTGTCCTAGCTTGAAGAGTCGTCACAATTGCTGTCTAATCCAGAATGGCCTTTCTACGTCCTGTCATAGCAAATAGAAAGTTCTCAGTTTGGTATTTATTCTGTTTCATCCACTGAGTTCCACTTCCCCCAAGACCACAAAATGCTATAAATCATCACTCAAATATTTTCACCGTCTAATTGGAATTTATTCCATACCAGGGGTTTTCAAGTGGGGGTACATTTTTGCCCCTTGGGGACACACCTGGCAATGTCTAGAGACATTTGGTTGGTTGGGTGGGGGGTGCAACTGGCATCCGGTGGGTAGAGGCCAAGGACGCCACTAAACATCCTACAATGCTCAGAGAACCCAGCACCTCCACGAACTACCCAGCCCCAAAACGTCACGGTGCCAGAGGGAGAAACCTTGCTCTGCAGCAGCTACGTGCGTGTCGCGATGCCGGGTACTACCACAGATGAAAAACAACCGCAGGGCACAACCACTGGTCTCAAGCACCCTACAATCTAGAGGAAGAGGCAAAACCACCACCTGTTTCTAATGCAAGCCAGTGCTTATGAGCAAAACGGGGGGCACATACGAAATTCGTGAAGAAATCATCGCACAAGCAAATCCACCTAGAGTTGCACAGAAAGGTAGAGGCGTGTGTCAGGTCTTGAGGCTTGGGCAGGCAGAGAAGGGAGCAGATCGCCGGGGAGAAGAGCGACGTAGACTGTCATTCAACCAGGGGACACTCGTCATTCAACCAGGGGACACTCGGGAGGCTGGATGAGCCGAAGAGGTGGGTGCACGCTGGTGGAAGAGTGAGAAGCAATCACAGGTGAGCGCTATCAGAGGACGAGGTTCCCTAAATTTCAGACTGAGGCAGATGCGCTTTATCTGCAGGAAACGGGGCATTTCTGGAAGTTTATCGTCATCAAGGGCATTACCTGATGAAAGTCAACGCTCTGGGAACACTGGCGTGGGGATGACACGTAGGATGGGCCGGAAAGCGTCTAGAGGCACAGAGAGCAGTCAGAAGCCCAGAGAAATCGTTCAGGCCCGACACGAGGAAGGCGTGATTTGTGTTGGCGACAGCAAGAGATGGGCCTCAATTGCCACCGAGGGAGGGGCAGACAGGCCTCGGAGACCCCGGGGAAGGACGTCAACAGCGACCCTGGATTTCAAAGCCCCTGACACCTCTTCCTTCCTGCGTTCACCCGGGCTGTTTTCCACTCTGGGACATGCTCCCGGTTTCCTCTCTTGCAATCCTCAAACCGCATTTCCTTTAAAAATCTAACATTCCCGCAAAACTAATGTGCATGTTATTTCTGTTGTTTTCTACCTTCCCTTGCTCACCTGCATTCCACGGGGCTTATTTGCTACTTTTACTTCCAGGTTTATTTGTCGTCCCAGTTGGACCCTGCCCCGAGACTAATGCTTAGACAGGGCTGCTCGGGAGGTGTTTGATTAAAAAGGTTGCAGAAAGCAAAAAATGAGTGGCGTGTAAATGGTAGAGAAATGCACCCGCAAAATTCTGAAATTCTGATTTTAGACGAGGCATGACATTCCAAGGGACACAACTTTGTTCAGGTCTGTGAACAGAAATGAATTTTCTAGGCGGGCCTTCCAATATTACTCATCAGTCAGCTGTCCACCTGGCGGGTGGCTTATACACAGTTTTTAAAACAAGTCCCGGAAAGACGCTACTGTTATGTAAGTTTCAGGCCCCATAACCAAAATATACAATTTAAAAATTTTTTTCATCTAAAAAAAAGACATTCCCTAAATCTTTTTTTTTTTTTTGAGACAGAGTCTCACTTTGTCACCCAGGCTAGAGTGCCATGGCGTCAGCCTCGCTCACAGCAACCTCAAACTCCTGGGCTCAAGCGATCCTCCTGCCTCAGCCTCCCGAGTAGCTGGGACTACAGGCATGTGCCACCATGCCCAGCTAATTTTTTCTATATATATTTTTAGTTGTCCCAGCTAATTTCTTTCTATTTTTAGTAGAGACGGGGTCTCGGTCTTGCTGAGGCTGGTCTCGAACCTCTGAGCTCAAACGATCCTCCTGCCTCGGCCTCCCAGAGTGCCAGGATCACAGGCATGAGCCACCGCGCTGGGCCTAAATCTTAACATTCATATACGACTACAACCCGAATAACCAAGTATCACTGCGGCACACAGAATGCCATATTTAAAAAAAAAAAAGTAAACATCTCAAAATCATTTTAAATGCAAGTCCAGGGGTAATAATCCTCTCGTTAATTAGAATTTGAAAATATCTCTAAAGACATGAGAAAGTCATTTAGAAAACACCACTTAAAAACATGAAAAAAATTATGTAGGATACTTTATGAAACAGTTAAACCTGAGGCCCTTGGGCTACATAGTCTTTCGACTCCCTGACCGGCTTAGTGACCATCGGTTTATAGGACTTTCAGGGGCTTTATAGGAACAAAAGTTTTTACTGCCCCCACTCCTTTTTTGTTGTTTGTTCTCAGCAGAGTCCCCTAATCCTGGGCACGTCATATGCACACATTCCGAGAGGCCAAGATGGTTAATGTTTCCTCCTCGTTTAGGGAGTCAGTATCTCAAAACAGCTGTTTGCATTTCCAGCCGACAGACTGTTCCCCGAAGCAACCAACAACCCTCAGATTAGCCAGTGGCTACTAAACATGATAGGGTAACTCATAAAGTTGATAGAATCAACTTTTTCCTCCTTACTAAAAGAAAACCCTTTGGGAACCTGTTGCACAAAAGGACTTCCTCCTAGCATCTTGCTGGCATTAAGTCTGGAATGGAATTCAGTAAACATGTAGCCAACATGCGCTACAATGTGTTATGCTAGGCGGGAGGGGGGGATGAGAACGTCGCAGGGGATATGAAATATTAACTGTCCAACTGTAACGCGTTGACTAAACAGTGACAAGGGCCGTGATAGGGAGATGAATTAACAAAGGAGGGTGGGAACAACTGTGACTGCTGGTCCCAGTATCTAAACTACGATCTGAACTCTGTGTTGGAGATGCGAGCAGTTGGGATGGGAGACAAAAGACCTTCAGAATATGAGCAGAGTGGGGGGAGGTGGAAAAGCGGATTCTCAGGGAGCGCAAAGTGTTCTTGTGCGACTACAGTATAAAGCGCTTAACACGCTGACTGCCGCACTAGAAAACACAAAATCTTTCCCTGGTGCCACAGTGTTTTATTATGAAAACAGAATAAAAACTTCAAAAACAAAATAATCCTTTCTAATTTAGTGAAAAATTTATGTTTTATTGTTTTCTGTGCCTGAGTTATATGCAACTTGAAAAATAGTTCTTGCGGCTCCCAAGGTGAAGAGACACGTGTGAGTTACACATGCTTCACAAGGCTCCCGGCTCAAAACTGGCGTGAGTGAAATACAACTCACACAGCAGTTACTGTGTTAAAACAGAGGAGATCGAAAGAAAGGCTAAGGCAGATCATAGAAGGCCAGTGGCTTCTTACCAATGTCTATTTTCCCTTCTGCTTTAATACAGAATAATTCATTTTTATTTTTATTTTTCTGAGTGTGGGATGAGTTAGCAATGTAAGGCTACATTTCCTATGCTCCTTGGCACATACAGGCAGCCAAGTGACTAAATTCTGGCTACGTGGTATGAAGGCAGAAGTAATTAGGTGGAACTTTTGGATGCCACATCAAAAGAGTGCTGATGATGAAGCCTTCCTCTCTTCTTGCCTGGGACACGGAGGTGATGGCTGAGCTACAGTGGCCTCTTTATGACCACGAGGCTATCTCGAGAATGGGAAGAGGGCAGAGCGAGAAGCCATAATATTAACCGTAAATCACCACCCTAGCAATTTCGAGCACTGTTCTTTGTGTCATCATTATTATTACGACTTGCAGCCAAATACACCTCCTGACTGTTTTTGAGCACGAGGCTACGGAATCCGGACTTAGTCTGTGTTTAGTATCAAGCCAGCAAAGGTTTTTTTTTGGACGTGAACTTAGGATGGAAATGTTACGAGCAGATCCTAGCACAGAAATAAAACTTGTCAAACGCATTTTGTACCTACAGTACCATTTACTCACAAAACTGCAAAACAACTTCATTTCTGCATCTAAGTAACTAAATTACAAGGTCCACGCCCATTTCAAAACTAGAGAAAAGTAACTCCCAACTTCTGCGTTAACCAGCCCACCTGATGACTCACTCCACGGTGAGGCGAGCTGTCAGGGGCCAGCGCGAACCGGCTTTGCAACCTCCTTAACTCGTGAATAGCAGCTCATCCCCCCAAAAAGGAAAAACGATAAATGATCCATTTCAGTGGTCCATTTCATAGCAGTCTTCTAAAGCATCCAAAGCAGAGGATGCACTTGAGTCCCCGATCTGGAGGAAACAGCGTGTCTGCGGGTTCTACAGGTTCATCACAAAAGTCAGCATTGCTTCTCTGACCCTCCCGTGGCTCAGGAACAAGAATTTTGAGCTATATTTGGTGGTGCACTGTCTCCGGCATCCACATAACGTTAAGCAGCTTAATAAAGTTTAAATAAAGGCCAGGTAAAGATCGCAGATAATCTACGAATGACAGCTATTCTGCCCCCCAACCCGCTGCCAGAATGAAGCCCAGATGAGAAGTCATGCTCAGAATTTACACTCTGACATTCCTGCAGCCTAATCTCCAAAAGCGTCCTTAAAATAACCTCTCAGTCACTGTTTTAACTAGAAAAAAGCAACAAGTCTCGACTGGCAAAGCAAACACAGCTCTTCAGTGTCACATGCCCAGGCCTCTCCTGTCTGACCGCAATCTAAAATTTCACTCTTAAAAATCCATCCTAACCGATGTAACTCGAGTTCTGAGAGCCGGACGCTACTTTCTAACTCTGGCAGAGGTAGTGAGCAATCGAATAAGTCGGGGAAAACTCACACGCCCGCATCGGTTCTGCAATATTTGGTAGGTAAGCTCATCGCGCTGGGAGTCACGTGCTAACAGGTGAAAAATGATGACACTGTTGAGATGCCCAAGCAGATAGCAGCTCTGGAAAGTGACAAGGAAAAAGTCAACCCGACCTCAGTAGTCGTTAGTAATGTGAGGATGATTTTCTTATCATAAATAAGATCGCCTTGCCTTTAGAGTCCAGAAAATCATTCGTAATTTCTGCAATCTAGATCACGTTGTTATTCAGGCCTGGCACTTCTAAAAGCAGAACAAAGAACCTTGTCCTCCAGGCTTTGTGACTTAGACACAAATGGGACACAGGAGCCACAAGCGGAGGGCAGAAGGATAAAGAGACACAAAACTGGGGGCTTTCAAGGATGGCTCCTTACACCTACCAGCTACACAGAATTCAGATATGGAGAAATTCACCCGGGGGGAACAAGAAAAGATGATGAGGAATATCCTTTCTAAATAGTCACTGGCCTTGGAAATGGCTATTCAGTTCCTGCTGCCACAAGAACTGAATAAAAGTGTCCCTGATTGTTATGGCCATAAAACACGATTAAATACCTCTCCTGGACACGGAACTCAAAACCACTTTACGTGACTAACTGAATCCATCCTCACGACATCCAGATTGAGGCAGGAGAGAGGCAGACGTTGTCTTCATTTTACCAACGAACCAGCGAAAACGCAGAAGATTAAGTGACTTGACCCAGTTTCAATAAACATTTCTTATCTCAGTTCCAGGATCTGAGGGGTCAGAAAAAGACCGGAAAGACCAGCATGTCAAGCGTATTTGGAAGGCAGAAGAGTAAGATGATATCAATAGTAAAATGCTAAGCGAGAAAGGACCGGAGGGGTAGAGAAAAGCATAAAAGTATTTAAAGTTACACTTCCAGGGAGGAAAAGTTGCAATTAAGAACACAATATATAATTTAAGAAAACGAAAGTAACCCTGCCAGAATATTTCAAAATAAAATAATCTCTCCACCCTGTTGCTTGTTTGGTTACAGATGTTGGATCCTGAGCCACTACTGAAGGACAGAACTGTTATCCCTTTCGAAGCATTGCTACAGCTAAACTTATTTATTTTTTTTTTATTTAGGCTTCACATTTTATTTAACATTATGGTAATTAAGAACTTTAGGCCGGGTGTGGTGGCTCACGTGGCTAGTAATCCTAGCACTCTGGGAGGCCGAAGTGGGTGGATCGCTTGAGCTCAGGAGTTCGAGACCAGCCTGAGCAAGAGCGAGACCTCCTCTCTACTAAAAAAATAGAAAGAAATTAGCCAGACAACTAAAAAATATATAGAAAAAATTAGGCGGGCATGGTGGCACATGCCTGTAGTCCAGCTACTCGGGAGGCTGAGGCAGGAGGATCGCTTCAGCCCAGGAGTTTGAGGTTGCTGTGAGTGAGGCTGACGCCACGGGACTCTAGCCCGGGTGACAAAGTGAGACTCTGTCTCAAAAAAAAAAAAAAAAAAAAAAAAGAACTTCAATCATGAATGATAGGCAAATAGTTAAGGTCAACCAGTCAATGGTAATTGAGAGCACATCAAAATAAATAAGGGTTTCTGGTCCCCATAATGTTGTCTCCCAAGAGCTGTCTGACAATAACTTACTTTATTTTTGTCTTTGGGATCATCCAATTCTGACACATTTCTCAAGTATCTATTTCATCTCTATTTAACTTTTAACTCCTGAAGTAGCCCCAAACCTATAAGTGGCTGCATCTACATTTTGGCATCTGAAGCCAGCTTTTATTTGTCCTAATAAAGCACTATCCCTTTTCTACTTAAAAAAGTCTTCCTCCGAGCTCTATTGCCATTTGCAGTTTGCTTGGAATTTTAACTTTTTCTTTCTGTTTTCATTGTGCTAGAATGGAATTTAGAGTAATGCCAAATAAGATTTTAAGAACACATAAGAAAGTGTTACTATTTATTTGGAAATGTGAGTAAGGCTTTTTTGTTTTTGTTTTTGTTTCTTTAAGTTGGGTAACAGTAGCAATGAGTGCACCTAGCACCCAGATCTTTGTTTCTAAAAATCATTCCCCAATAACAGGAATCATGACTAGGGCATGGTGTGTGTTTCTTAAGGCAAAAAGCAAATATACACATTCCAAGAATGGCAGAGATATGTGCAAAGGATACTGAAGCTGGCTTAGGGGAGTTCCACGGGCCAGGTACGGGGTCCTCCGAGCATCAAGAATAGTGACAGTTACTGATAACAACTGAACAATAAAAGAATCTATGGCTCCAAAGTGATTCTAAAACAGAAGAGGACTGAGCTTCTTCTTACAGAAGGACTCCTAACTTGTAGAAGGAATGACAACATCTGAAAACACAATTTTACAACCGCCACTGAAATATGAATAACTAATTTGAGGAAAGATTATCCATAAATGTTTAAACTTTCATTGGATGAAAGCTCATTGTGGAGCAGGATATTCGAACAGTCTCAGTGTGTCAACCCCCAGCTCACTCACTGGTTACGAGGAAAACAAGGTGCCCTTCCCGGGCAGAAATCTACAGGACATCACCTTGATCAAGTGATCAAACTCAGCGTCACCAGTAATGGGACAAATTGACATTATGTGCAATGGGAATAACATATCATCACCTGTGTAATATTCTTTTTTTTTTTTTTTGGGGAGACAGAGTCTCGCTCTGTTGCCCGCCGGGCTAGAGTGCCGTGGCGTCAGCCTCGCTCACAGCAACCTCAAACTCCTGGGCTCAAGCGATCCTCCTTCCTCAGCCTCCCAAGTAGCTGTGACTACAGGTACACGCCACCATGCCCAGCTAATATTTTCTATATATTATAGTTGTTTTGGCTAATTTCTTTCTATTTTTGGTAGAGATGGGGTCTCGCTCTTGCTCAGGCTGGTCTCGAACTCCTGACCTCGAGCGATCCTCCCGCCTCGGCCTCCCAGAGTGCTGGGATGACAGGCGTGAGCCACCACGCCCGGCTCCCTTACATTTTTAAAAGTACGCTGCACTGCACTCAGGGAGGAGAGCTCCGTGGTGAAGATGCTGTTACGCTGGGTGTGAAGACATCTGAGACAGGGTCCCTGTCGCCATGGAACCAACAGTCTGGCAGCACAAATGACAGACCCACCATGCAGGGTGGCAGGAGGCAGGTGCCACAAAAGCATTAGCATAGAACGCAGAGAAGAGAGATGTTTCCTGCTGTGAAAGTGGGGGACGGATTGGGGGGACACGGCACTCGAGCTAGGACTGACAGCAGAGCTGACTTTCAGTCATTGACTTAGGAGAGAATCCAAACCCCCAAAAATAAACGTGCTCATTCATTTCTAACCATGATTCACTTTCAGTCCAATATTTGCTCGGCGTTAGGACAGGTGGCGACATGAAACAGAAAAAGCCAACCACAGTGGGGGAAAGATACTATGTTTATAGAGGATGCTTTTTTTTTTTTTAGCCCTTGATATAAACAAATGTGGAATTATTACTTTCTGTAGGCCAAAGGAGTGAACTAGAGCTAATCTTGCCCAAGAACTTCACACAATAGGACGTAGAGCATAGTATTTTAACTATTCCCACATTCTTATTCCACTGGTTCAAGCTGTTCCTCCGTGGGGGTGGCAGAGGCAATTATCAATGTCGACTGAGGCCGACAAAGGGGAAGGAAGGTTGGTTGGCGTGGGACAGTGTGTCCTAAAGAAATCAAGTCACAGTCCTCGCCCCCCCACGCGGAGCTCACCCCGGAATCCGCCACGTGCCCAACCTCTGCACTGCCGAGTCTCGCAGCAGATTCAGCACAGCCAAACTCACAGTCATCATCTGCACCTTCTCCCGTGTGCTCCAGCTCACCAAAGAACATTCTAGAAACTTGGGCATCTTCCTTGATGACACGTCTTCACTCTGCACAGCCACCACCACCACCACCACCATTTTATTAAACGCGACTGTGAGCCGGTTACTAAGCTAAATGCTTTGTATTGTCTCATTTCGTCCTCATGAAAAATCCTGCAAGATAGGACTCTTACCTCCATTTTATCTCAGAAAAGAAGCTACTGCTCAGAAAGGTCGGGGACGTCTCTCGAAACCACAGCTCGCAGGACACTGGGTCTGTCTGCTGAAGCCCTGCTCCCCCCTGCTGCCCGATGCTGCAAGCCCCTCCGTCCTTCCTTTTTAGTGTATTTCGACCCCTGTCCCTCTCTTTGTTCCCACCATCACTACTGGAAACCAAGCTCAGTTTTGCATCGGGCTGACTGTAGGGGCCTCCAGTCCTGAGCCTCAAATAATTATTCTCCCAATCGCCAATGAGGAAGTTCAGAATCAGCCTCGACCCCAAATGCCTCCGGGTCCAAGGCATTCACCCCGAAAGCAGCGAGCCCCACGGTGAACCTGCTTCTGCCCCATGGGCGGCTTCTTACGAAGCTCCAGCCCACAGACTCCTTGCAGAATGCAGGGCTACCGATTTTTCAGCAAAGCCTGATATCCACGATCCCCGTGTAACACTGGCAACTACGTGCATTTCAAAAAGATTTGCTAAAACACGCCAAGCAAAACTAAATCCAACCAGGTTATTAGATCTGACCCATGAGCACCAGGTTATAACGTTCAGAATATTAGGCGACTTCACTGCTTCAAATCTTTGCAATGTTTCTCTACAACTTTGAGATGAAGCCTCATCGATTCACTATGACATCAAAGGCCTTTCCATGAGTTTCCCGCTCCTACTTCTCCCGCCACACGGCTCATCAGATGCACTTCAAGCATACACCCCGCTCCGCATGGAGGTTCTCACCCCAATCCTGGAACGTGCCCCTCATGCCGGCATCTGAGGTTTCCATGCATTTTTCTGTCACCCCGGCTGTCCCATCCTTGACCGACCCATCCCTCAGGACCCAGTCGGGTGGTGACAACTCCGTCACTCCTGGTCTGGGGTACTGTCCCCTGAGACCCTCCAACAGGACCCTATGCCAAACACACCGGTACCAAAGCATGCCTTTCACCCAGCAGTACCGTCACCTGTGTGCCTCCAACATGACAGTGAGTGACATGAATGCCCAGAGCTTCGTTTTACCCGGGTGACACCCGCAGTGGCTGACCCGGATCCGGCGGTCACAGGGCTCGACAAATCTCTGTTGAACGAACGCATCCACTCAACACCCTTGAGTCCACAAAGTCCTCCTCGATCCTCGGAGCAGGGAGTGATTCTTACCCTGAACTCCCTCCAGGCTTTATCCCCAACCCTTTCTTATTTCAGAATCACAGAAGGAGTCAGAGCCAGCCGTCGTTCATGTCCTCAAAATTAAAGGTCCCTGGTCTGTCTTCGTATCTCCCCAGCACCTAACTGAGCTCCCTGCAGCTAGCAAGCTCTCAGATGACTGGCGGATACATCACAACGACTCTAAACCCTGTCTCCACCATTCAATTCTATTTCTTGCCCGTTCCTTGTCCAAGGGCAAACAATTTCAGATACCCAATACAGTTCCACATGGGGGTCTGGGGACGGATGTTACTAGAGAAATGGGAAAGAAACGGTTCAGAAGCACAGACGGCTACCCCAGTCAAAGCTTTTATTTTAGAAATGAATAATTGGAAAAGTTTTCTACTTCCAGTTGATATTTACTTCCCAAGGATGGGCATGGTAAACAAAATGTATTTTAAAACATGCTGTATTATGGATCCTATGATGCACCCGGTAAAACACAGCTCAGAGCTCTCCATTTGTATTCTACATATTGTATTCTATCTATCGTCTATCTATATATTGATGACTTAAAATGCCAACTTTGAGTCATTCAACTTTCAGGAAAAATATTTTAAACAAAGATAAAGCAACAATCATAAAGAATAGCAGACATCATCGTGTTCTAACTAGTTGTATTAGTACCCAAAACAGCAAACTTCATCACCAACTGTCCTATGGGAAGCAATCCACTTCACGGCCAGCAAGAATCTTGCAAAGCAGGTTTAAGGATGAGGAAATTGCAGCTCAGAAGAGTTAAAATGTCTGGTTTCTCATAGCGGGTGAGTCACAGAAACAGGTCCCAATCCCAGAGATGTTGGTGACAAAGCACACATTCTACTCTTTCCTTGTCCCCAACCCTCAGCCACAGCTCTGCTACTCAATCCTATAACTGCAGGTAACTGTACAACACAGACGCTTTGATGCTTCAAAGTCTCCTTGAACAAAGAAATTCCTTAACTTTTATTTCTAGCACTACCAATTTTATTCCCAAATGTTTTTATTAAGACTCTACCTTAAATTAAAATTCTATGACATGTGATAGTATCTTTCATCAATCAGTTTAAAGCATATTGTCTTCTTGGCACCAATTCCATTAAGTATTAGAATTTCACATATTTCACCCAAGTTTTTCACTGAAGTGTCACAGGGTGATTTGTTAATTGACCTTATTCACTGCCAAAAATATTTTAAACAAGGAACCCTTTATGTACCAGAACAATAGCATGAATACTCATGGGTGCTATTATATTAATAATAGCTTGTATATTTTATACAGTAAAAATATTTCTTACCTGAATTGTTCCATGGAGAATTAACGAATACAAAATATAATTCTTTCAGGTTAATGACAGGCTGGTGTTAGTAATTTCATTTGGTGGACTTTGTTTTTTATGTTTGCTTCTTTAAGTATTAAAAATGTAAACTCTCCTTTAGGTTAGAATGGAGGTCAATTTATTAGATTCACAAAATAGAGGAAAGGAATTATAAACTGAAAAGGAAAAGTTTAATGTAATAACTGAATTAAAATTAACTTAGTATAAGTATGCACAGAATAAGCACATCTCTAAGGGACTTATTATAGTTTTCCAAAACAACAACTGAAAAGCACAACTAATGTTAAGTTTTGTTTATAGCTTTGTGAAGTTATTATTTAGAAGTTATGCCTTTTGAGACACAGATTAGCCAAAATTATTTCAAGAAATATGTTCATCTAACCTTTGAGCTGGCACCTTATCCTGGCTATTCTCTGCCTTAAGACGTAGAAAGCTGCAAAACAAATGTCCAAAAAAAGAAATTCCACATCTTTTCTCTGTAAGGAGGCTGGACTTGGGTATTTATCAACTTGTTACATTCCCGGAGACTTACACATATTCAACTTTCAGTGCTTTTCTGAAACAAAAAAAAAAAATCTAGGACATGTTTAAAATAGTAGTATTTTAGTCACCATTTTGTTATTAAAAACACTTTGTAACAAAAATATTAACCGATAATTGAAGTTATGCTATTCTTCCATAGTCGAAATTCTAAATTAAAATATTTCAGACCTCTTGCGACACTGTGTCTTCTATTGCAATTTTTTGTTTTCAGAATGTTAATGTTTTGATTCCTAGAGACAGTATCCTTTTATTTAAGTGAGTATTGGACAAAACACCTGAAAAAAATTAAAACTTTTAATCAATCAGTAAGAAAGGCTGGTCGTTTTAAAATTGATATATCTTTACTTACCTGTTTCTTACATATTGTTCCCTTTTCTCTCCAACTTTGGGAGGAAATGTTAAGGTTTTTTTTTTTTTTTTTCTTCCCTTCCAGGGCATTTTCTTCTTGCATGGCTGCTTTGGTTGTCAATAGCAACAAGAATTACTGTGAAAGTTCAGCCCTTTAACTTGAAGATACATAAATAACCCAGTTTGATGAAAGTAAAGGGAAGAAACTTGAAACGCTAATAATGGTCAGTGTTTGACCAGCCTAGAGATCTTAGAGGTGAGGAAAGAGATGATTTTATTACTTCTCTTCTTGATCAATTCCTGCCCTCTTTAAAACATAAAATATCCACTTTAACTTATGATTTGTGCATTTATTTGTATAACTTAAAATCAGGTGAACAGAGTCTTCTTTTAGGTAATTGTCACAAGAAAAAAAAAATTCTATGTCCTATTTGATTCAATTGAAGCAGTAATTTCACTATTGATCCAGAATGATTGGTCTGTATGTTAAAGGCACACATTACATTTGCTCGCTAAACATTTTTTTTTTCATGTTGGTTAGGTTTGCAAGTTAGTGTTCAGTTTCTGTTGTTAAATTTTAAAGAACTCACCATATCTTGATGTTGACATATTTCTTAATATAGAAAAAAATATATAGCAGGTACCATCTAAGCAAACAGCTAGAAATAAATCAAAGCATAAATAGCAAATTACATTCTGGATCACATATTAAGGAAAATTGGTTATGTCCATGGTCATGTATAAGAAGGAAACCATATAAAAGGATATCATTTCTTTAATACTCTTTAAATGCCAATTTTGAATCATTTAACTTTCAGGAAAAATATTTTAAAGAAAGATAAAACAACTTAATAAAGAATAGCAAACATCATCATGTTCTAACTAGTTGTATTCGTACAAAGCAGCCAAACAGTTTTGTATGGTTTATTTTCTTCTTATATTATTTTAAGGTTGGGTCACATTTTTCCTACTTAACATAAATTAACCTTGATATACATAGATTTAGTAAATGTTATGGTATCAATATGTATCCCTGTTAGACCTCTAGCATGAAATTTTAGCCAATGTCCCACATTTTAAAATTTGCATTTTAAAACTGTACAAAACTGCATTTGAAATCCAAGCAACGTTGGCTGGGCGTGACGGCTCATGCCTGTAATCCTAGCACTCTGGGAGGCCGAGGTGGGAGGATTGCTTGAGGTCAGGAGTTCGAGACCAGCCTGAGCAAGAGCAAGACCCTGTCTTTACTTAAAAAACAGAAAAAATTAGCCAGGCATGGTGGCGCCTGTAGTCCCAGCTACTCGGGAGGCTGAGGCAGGAGGATCGCTTGAGCCCAGGACTTTGAGGTTACTACAGTGAGCTATGATGACACCACTGCACTCTAAACCAGGCAACAGAGTGAGACCATGTCTCAGGAAAAAAAAAAAAAAGAAAGAAAGAAAAGAAAAACAGTGTTAAACCTGGGGTAGATTTAAAAGTTTCTGGGGTCCATTCTCTATTGATGGATAAGGAAATTTTCGATTTTTATGAAAGTTGCCAAAAATAAATGTCCTGCAAGAAGCACAAAAATAGGATTCACTAGTAGCACAAAATATAGAAAAATATGTCTGATTTTCTCTTGGTAATCATACAATGGCCACAGTAGTAAATACAAGCAACATCGTCAGCAAAGCCACCCGGTTGCAGCCCACAACTCCAGAACTCTCTCCTGCAAGTCGCCTAACCACCACTGCTTCAGTTCACCTGAGGGTTCTCAGTGACATTACGCACTTTACCCATGGTTAAAATTAATAAGCACTCTGACGATTTGACGAAATTGTGACTCATACAAACCCGAGAAACTAAACTATTGGAGGATTACACTTTCTTGAGTGCTAAACACAGGTTTACGGATTTGGAGCTGACCCTGCACTTTGGACAGCGTTAAAAGAAAATAAGGGGTAAGAAACCTTAAGGAACTGAGCCTTTCTCTTATCCAAACGGATGCCTATTTTCTCGGGCATAGTTTAATTTGCCGTAGAGGACTATAAAATGCCCAAATGGTAGGCCAAGTATGAACTTTGGAAAGGAACTAATAAAATGCTGCAGACTAAGACAGCTGATGCAGTTACCACACGACTCAGACTGCAGATACACAGCCTCAAGCCAGCAGCCCAGCATGACACATGGACCACTTTACAGGTGACACACGCTGGCTACACGCATGAAAGGCAAATGTCCTCCCTGGCACTGACTTCTACCTCCCAACCCTGATCATCAGCTAGAAAAATAACTCTAAAAGTTCTCCGTACCTCAACCTTAAATTCCATGCTATATTTTTCATTGGCAAAAAAGTTGATTTGAGCCTGGCAAACTATTCACAGACAACTATCCAAATCTGCACATTTATAACACCAACATCCAGGACAACGGGCCCCAAGACCCTATTAAATAGGAATTTAGATGATCCCAACTTTCAGTGCACTGCTTTATAAGTATAAAAGATACAGAAGAATTCATCAGGCCTTAACGCAAGATTAGAGACCAGGGCATTTAACAGATCTACACATTGTTTATCCATAATTTTCTACTTTTCTTTCCAAAAAGTAATCGTTTCAAAAAAACACTTCTCCCTTAGGAAATGAAACTATATATTGGAATGTCTTAATTCTTAGGCATATATAGACATCAAGATACAATAAATCTTTTAATTCATAAATAATTTTAAAACTCAATCTAAGGGACAAACGACCTTGAAACCATCACTATCAATGTGAAACAACGTAAAATATTTATATAATCATGTGGACTGGGAACAATTTAACTAGTAGAAACTATTATCATAGTAAATGCATGTAATATAAAATCAACTCTAAGCACCTATGTACATTAAAAAATATATATAATAAGCATAAACAGCAATTTGTGTTTTTCTATTAATGATCAACAGCTTTGCTATTTGTCGGCATATAAACATTTGGCAGAGAATTACCAAGTACCTGCAAAATCTTAACACTGAAATTAAATGGGAGGTACCAAAGGCTTTGGAAAAATATTTTGGGTGGTGGGAAGCTTATATCTGAAAAGCCCATCCATGGAGTTAGTTTCCGTAAATTTAGCAACACACACTTTTGACCATTTAGGGACTTTTCCTTAGAAACTGAATTTGAGAACTCTGATTTATGAAAACAAGGCTAAAGGTTTTTGAAAAACAACATTGTTTTTGGCAAAGTAAGCACAAATCCAACAACTCCTGATTGTTCCTTCCTTTTGTGTACCTTAGCACAAATTTAAACTGTGACGACACAGTTCCTAAAATTTCAGAGTAAGTCAATAACATCTACAAAAGGCGATTCTAACCTTGTGATCTCATGATGTTACAGGAAAGTAATATCAGTTTTGGAGAATTTATATTATTAAATTAAGAATGGTTAAAGAGATAATTGACCAAATGAAGTGCTTGGTTTTAAAATTTAGTTGACTTGGTTATTGACATACAAATTACCTATGACAAATCCTTAATCTCAAATTTGCACTCCCCTAGGATGTAGTACCAAAGCTAATGCATGGCAGAAAGGGAAGGTTTCTAATAATATATAATTGGGGGGGGGGACTGTTCTCCAAAATCAGTTGCTACATTCTAAAGCTAAGAAACCATTCTGATTATTCATATCTCTTTCCTTCCATCAGAATTAAGAATAACAAGTAGATTTAACAGTTTTCAGCAGGCTAAGTTTAAATTAAAATTCCACAAAATAATGTGGAATAAACAAATACCTGTCGCTATTGTTACCACACATCCTAGTACTTTATCATGTCTGGGCTGTAACATACTACTTTAATCTGGCTTTATTAGAAATGTTACTAGGAATTCTATTACGACCATAATTGTCTCTTTAATTATGCATTAGTAATTAAGTAATGAAATTAGAAAATTTAAAAAGAGGGTTTAGTGTAGCAAAATAAAAAATTTCTTTGCATTTAATATTACTTAACTGAATTCTTTACCTTGTCACACACCAATTTTTTAGTAACTAGTATATTTTGCACCTAATTTACCCTGGCAGGGTCCCAGGGAGGCACTGTCACTCACATCAGGCACATGCTACTAGTATTTGTCTATCGTCGTGCTCAGTGACTGATACCACTTTGACCGTTTTTAAGACAAACTATCTTGGCTATGTTCTATTATCTTTGAGGACCGATTATTTATTTGTTGCCATGAAGAAATGGAAAATCTTGGCCGTGGCAATGCCAACTCCTTACTGTCCTCCAGGTTGATACAGAATGACAATTCAGACAGATTAGATTACCAGGTCATGTTGGTTTCTGAGGAAAAAGACAACTGATAGGCAGAAATCCAGAAGGAGACCCCGGCAAATAGACAGAGCTCACCCCATCTCGCAACGTCAGCCAGCTGCCTCTGGTCTGAGGGGAAACATGACAAATGGCAGCAGACGGACCTTCGCTGACTAGTCAGAGGGTTTCCCTGGGAAAGGGTCGAGATCAGAGCGTCCTAATATAAAATTAAGCAACAGATCAGACTCTGGATTTGGAATCACCAGAGCCCTGAGTGGGCACTGCCATCCAGGATTTCCCTTCAAACTACTTACCACCACGTAAGAAGCCACTGGGCCATGGATCAAAATGACAAATCTGTCTGCCACTTGATTACATATAAAAGTTTACTCTGCAGAAATACCGAACACATGCAAAACAACATTTTTAAGGTATGTTCAGAGTTACTTTAGAATTGCTTGTGTTAGCAAAAGATTAGGATCGATGCAAAGACTCATCCATGAGAGACTGGTTAATACATCATGGAAGAGCCATACAGGGCCCTATAAACAACGTCCTTCAAGATGTACCGTTAAGAATCAAGGCACAGAGCAACGTATATAGTATATTTTTGTTTGTATAAAACAGCTGGGGGGGTATATAGGAATTTACCCACGAGCATGTAAAATATTTCTGCAAAGTGCACCAAAGAACGGATAATACTTGTTGGGTTATTTCAGGAAATGAATGCATTTACTCTTAAAACATAAATTAGTATGTTTAAAAGATTAGTGGGAAAATTTTAAACACCTGAACAAAATCAGTGGGAAAGGCCGGGCGCAGTGGCTCACACCTGTCATCCCAGCACTCTGGGAGGCCGAGGTGGGAGGATCGTTTGAGCTCAGGAGTTCGAAACCAGCCTGAGCAAGAGCGAGACCCCGTCTCTACTAAAATTAAAAAGGAATTATATGGACAGCTAAAAATATATATATAGAAAAAATTAGCTGGGCGTGGTGCTGCATGCCTGTAGTCCCAGCTACTTGGGAGGCTGAGGCAGGAGGATCGCTTGAGCCCAGGAGTTTGAGGTTGCTGTGAGTGAGGCTGACGCCACGGGCAACACTAGCCCGGGCAACAGAGCGAGACTCTGTCTCAATAAATAAATAAATAAATAAATAAATATTCCATTTACTAAATCAAAATTCTCTGCTTAAACGAATAGCCTTTTCATTTGAAGTACAGAAAGAAATAATTCAATATTTTGCTCATTTCCAATGTCCACAATCATTAATTAGCCAGTAATATATATTACCCAACTGAAATTATTTGACAACTCCAAAATAGCTTCAGAATTACTATTTCTCAGTCTCTATGTTTCACTAACCTATAAGTTTATCTAAAGCCGGTAAGAATCCAAAATTTTTACTTTACACGGAAGAGGTAGACGGAAAAATGAAGTTCAGAGCTAATATAGCAAAGTCAAGCTCTAGGCATAGGATTTATGTCTTTCCAAAATCTCCAGCAGGAATATAACAAAACATCTGCATTTTCCCTGGTCTCAGGGATAAATTACATAAAACCATCCTAATTCAACATCATTTCCTTCAGAAACCACAAATTGCTCACTGACAGCCAAAGAACTCAGAAACTGAAGAGCTTTGTTGAAAATTGGAACTACTTGTATTTTGAGTTTTTCTTCACACCTCTGTGAAGTGCTTTCAACAAAAGCACTATTGTCATGAGCCACATACACAACCCGCCTCCAATTCAACAGAAAGACAACCACACAGGAAGACAATATCTAGATCCTGTTTATCCTTTTCTACATTAAGGAAGTTTTCAGATAGAATTGACAGCTTCAATGTACCTTGGAAATCTGCTTGTAAAATAACAAAACGGCAGCTAAGAAATGTTAGATAGCTAACCACATATAAAAGTCAGGACTTGAACTCAGTTGTCCCAAATTATCTAGTGCTTTTAATTAAGAATCGTTCCTACAGCATACACAGCTTTTTAAAATAAAACATACAAACCCTGAAAAATCTTTATTACAGAGGTCTCCACTTGGGAGTAGGGAAATAGTTAATATAATTAAAATAAAATATGCCATTAAGATGATGCAAAAGATGAGGAACCGATTACAGATCAATACACAGAAATATTCTGTGACAATCTCTGAGTGATTAAGGTCCTGTGTGCTGTAAATCCGTACCCATGAGTTGTGAACACATTAAGAAAATTTCACTTGACAATAAAGAGCCACATCAATAGTCAATAAAAAAAGGTGAAGCCCAAGACACTTAGAAAATCAAATTTTGAATCTTCAGGATGCTAGAGCTCTGGTTTAGAGTGAAGAACACAAAACACAGAATCAAAGAACACGAAGAAGCCAGAGGGATGACCTACAAAAGAACTATGGAAGAAAGAACCTGCTTAATTCTGGAGTGGGTCGTGCCTTCCCCACCAGGGCAGGGATGTTGGGTGGTGCAGACAGTAAGAGGAGGATGGCCTCTGTGCCCATTCTGGTAGTTTCTCTGACCCTTCCTTCCTCAGTTCCAGAGGGAAGGACAGAAAGTCTCCTGGCTGAATGTGTCTTCAGGGCCAGATGTAGTGAGCCAGAAGGGGAGGTTTAGCAACTGTAGCACCCCGCAATGTTAGTCAGTCTCCCCAAACTAGTGTATGGAAAGAAGGGTAGCAAGCGAAGGTGAATTGCAGCATGTTTTGTGTAGGTATGAATATTTGACTCTCATGAATATTGTCAAAACATCTCACAAATGCTCAACCAAATGGATGGACCATTCACCAAAGTGTCACCGCACTAAGGGGTAAGATCTGGAAAATAATATAATGAGGGTACTACCTCCCCCCCACGCACCTTCTAATGATAAATTGAGATGCTCCGTGCATAGGTGGGAATACTTTGCTTTGCTGTGCTGTTTGGAAGGAAAATTCCAAAGGGAATCTTTTAGAAAAAGAGAACCAGGGCACCGCTGATAAGGAAGGAAGAATGCTCCTCATGGGAAAAAAAAAAAAAATTCTGTGATTATGGAAGGGTCAAAAAGGCAAAAACCTTTTTCACATGACATGTCCTATAACTTTTTAAAAATCTTTACAGGTAATCTGTTGCTAGATTTAATTGTTAAAGAATAGCAAGGCATTTTCCTTGAATAAATGGAGTTACGAAGCGTTTCATTTCAGAAAGGCTATCTTTAAAAAATAATAAGGGCTTTTCAGAGAGAGTTCATTCATGCCCACAAGCCTCTTTTTGGTGCTGTTCTGCCCCCTGAGCTGACCTCTTGCCCCCACATTCTTCGACCTGTTTATATCAAAACAAAGACAGAGCTCTGAACTGACAAGAGACACTCGGACCATCTAAGATTCTGGAAAAATAAAACACACAGAAAGAAACATCCATCTTTGAACTCATTTTTACAACCTTGCCACCTTCAATATTAATGGTAAAGAACCACTTGGCCTTTTTTAATTGAAAGGAAAATTATTTTACTGCAACACAGAGAGCCTGGAAAGCCTTTTTTATCTTAGCAGTAGAAATGTAAAGAGCGTGTATCTCACGCCCAATGAACAAAGAATCTGACAGAACAGGTAAGTCCGACCCCGTACCGCTGTGGCGGTAGCAGCATCCTTCACATTCTTTAATGTTTCCAAACACTTACGTAGCGTTTACTCTGCACTAGGAATAGTTTTAAGTGCTTTCCAAATTACAGCTCGTTTCAACCTCGTTATGGTCCTCTGAGGCATGTACTATTTTAGATTTATTGTTGAGATGGGGAAAATAAAGCGCACAGAGGTTAAATGACTTGCCCAAGGTCAGAAAGCTGGTGAGAGCCGGAAGTGGGATCTAAACCCAGGCAGCGCAGCTCTTGAATCATGTTCCCTGCCAGCAAGCTGCCTTTCAAACGTGCACCACATCTAACATAAACTGTGGCTCCTGCAAAATCATCTCACACACTACAATTAATGTGCACATTCATTTTATGCATTAATTTCAATGCGTAAATTTCAGTGCGTAAATTTCAATGCGTTAATTTCAATGCATAAATTTCAATGCGTTAATTTCAATGCGTAAATTTCAATGCGTTAATTTCAATGTGTTAATTTCAATGTGTAAATTTCAATCCATTAATTTCAATTAACACAGTACTATGTCCCAGTTTTCTCAGATACTTGGGGAATAACAACAGGGAAAAGATAAATACTATCAAATACTATATTTGACCACTTTGCATTATCTTGGAAACAAAATAAAGGTGCACAAATTTTTTTTTTAAAAAAATAGTGTCTCATATCTGCTAGGAAAGCTACGGTGCAGAAAGGAAAACACTAGGAACTCTCTTGGAGGTTTGAATTTTGTGATGCCACTCTACCTTTAAAAGGTCTCTTCTTCACTCATTCAAATCCTGAACCACCCAGCAAGTGCACATTAGAGAAAATTTAATTACATGGTACAGGAAAATAGAACAGCTCTCAGATGGTGCTTCCTGGGGAATTCCACAGTCGGTGAGCCTCTCCGAGACTGGAGGAGTTTCTTCTCCTCGAAATTCTTTTGGCATACCTGGCAGAGAGCGTACGTGCCCCTAAGCCTCTGCCTTGAGGGAAAGTGCACTCCCCTGTTGCCCGGGGCATTCTGCCAAGGCGGCCTCGCCCTGGGTGGGGCTGGGGGACCGTGCACACATCAAAGCCCTTCGCATTCAATTTGGGAGTTTCCTGCAAATTCAAGCAGCCAAGGAGGAGGAAGCTGTCCTGCAAAGACAGGGCCCCCTTTTCATTCGGGAGGGGTCTGCATGTGTGTGCCCGGACGAGAGAAGGGTCCTCTCTTCACCCTTTGGTTATTAGAGCCTGACAGTTCCTCGAATTCATACCTGCGGCATCCAGCTGTGCAAATACTTCTGACGCTGTGGTATAACTGGCAGAAGACTAAACTCCACCAGGCACCGTTCTTCTTTTTGACCATCTTCCCTTAAAAACAACGTTGAATAGACTAACCAGAGGTGGGGACAGCAGCTTTGCCTACTTCTCTCGTTCGCTGGAGACTGGAGTTACCAGCATCTCCCTCTAACAGAATGCAACGGCTTCTCTGTGCAAAGGGTCCGGCCCAGTGACTTGCACAGAGCAGGTGAACAAACCTCGGGCTTCACCTTTCTGTCCTCAACCAGAGATGGTTGCCTGTATGTGCAGTTAGAGTCGACCTGTGACTGTCACTCCCTTTTTCCCACAAAGTTAAGGAAAACATCATGAGCATTTTCAAGAATGAAAATATAGCTGTGGGAGGGCCTAACTACTCCCAAACTCAAATTTAACTCTTTTTACTGCCAACCCAACCCTAAGGCAGCTCTAGCCTGCTTAGCTACCCTTTGGTATTGCTCTAAGCCCCTTCCTAACAACAATAAAACATACATTCCAATGTAGACCCCAACTGAGTTCCCGTCTCTTAGCAGATATACCCACCTAACACTCTAAAGATGCCCGGGAAATTTACTTCATCAGTTTGGGGACTTTTATTGCAGGAGGAGTGGGATAAAATTTTAAGATCCTGATAAAATGCTGGGAAGAAATTTCCTAAATTTCTCAAACTTCTATGTTGTGGCTCTAGATTTCACCATCAAAATATCCACTTGTGATCATGAGCATGGTAAAAATCAGAGTTCTGGCGTGGCACCTTTTACATGAGCTTCATTGCTTACAGAACTTACAGATAATGTTTTTTTCCCCAGAGGTTTTATTTGATTACACTGGGTGGTCCGTTTAGAACACTGTCAATACAACCTTACTTCAAAAAAAAAAAAGATTTACAAATGGGCCACTTTACACAACGGCTATGGTGAGGATTACATTAGCACTACAAGGTTCAGAGTTTATTTTGTGTAAATACAGTCTAGACTCATTATCTTACCCCCCATCTCAGATCCTGGAGCAAAGACAGGAATAAACCTGATGAGAAAACAGGAAGGAGCTGGAGATATTGGGGACACATGCTAAAATAAGCATTTTTGAGTGGCTCTCTGTTCAAAAGCTGTCACCTTAACGCAGGTGGCTCTGACTGGAGAGGGGCAGAGTAAGGAGCCTGGAATTTATCTGAAAACCCCCAAGTCAGACCTGCACGGCCAGGCCTACTCAATAACAAGCCCTCTGACATTGGAGTGAAGCCAGAAGGAAGGCGGAAGCCCTTCCTCCTGGGAAACAGAAGTCCCCTGGCATGGTACTTACGCTGACACTGTCCCCAGGACTGGCGGGCCCAGCCCCAGCAGCAGTCAATCTTCCCACCATAACGACAGAGGCCAATCGATGACACTATTTGCCTGGGCCACCTACCAAACAAAAAGATTCAAAATAAATAAAGACACTCTTGGGATTAAAAATAATTTCCTCTCATTATTATTTTAGGGGGAAAAAAAATGTTAAATCACACCCAACAATTTTCTACAAACTCCTTTACGCCTGCAGAATTTTAAGGCTAAAACACCTTCACAGCAATAATGCTGCTATGATCCAATTTCAAACTTCAGACAGACAGACAGACACCCCCTCCCTCCACACACAGAGGTAGGAAAAAAGGGGGAAGCAAAGATCCTCTCTTAACTAGAAATAGCACCGGCTAAAACCAACAATCCTCAAAGCTGCCGCTCGCAGGATAGTTTCTGAAGCTTGAAATAAAACAGATTCCACAAAACCCCACACCTGTTCCCCGGGGGGGAAAAAGCCAGTTTTGACCGGTTCATCATAAACTGAAAAGTATTAAAGAAGATATGTCCAAGCAGAAAACAGTTTGTGGCTCACATAAAGGGCGGATGGGGAAAAAGGGACCGAAAGAGACGCAGCTCCCAAAGCCCAAATGAAACCGGGCTCTTTTCAAAATAGAACTTTGGCAGCAACAGTCCCCAGAAAAGAAATGTACTAGGAAAAAAAAAAGTCTAAATAAAACCAAGCAGAGTTTAAAGTGTAGCTGGCATCTCAAGTATCCCTGTGGTCAACAATTCATCATATTTTCCTCCCTAAGGTAAATAATGCCTGAAGAAAGTTTGCAGTGTCAGGATACAGATGGATCCACCAGATTACACTTTGACACCTGATTTGGTGAATTGTTTACTTGTTTAGATTCACACCTAAATTGACATGGTAATGGGCCATTTCTTTTGAAAGCTACATTAAAACGGCATGCTTATCACGCGGTGTATTTCCTGTTGCAAATGTGTGTACAAGAAATAAATACACAGCATCAAAAAATAGCTGTTTTTTTTACATTAAAAGCCAAAAACATAGATATAGAAAGAAATACACAACATTCCCAAATATGGGCAAAGAACTGGCTTTTTAAAATAAAAGAAAATGAAATGGTCTATCTGCTTCGCGTCCTGCAAGGGAAAAAAAATTAACAAGTCTAGCCTCTGGCTGCTACCCACGTTTTCTCAAAACGCTCCTTTTTCTCGTCAATTCCGCTTTCCTTCACCTGCCCTTTTCACCCCCAGGCCCAAAGTACCAAATAACCCCTGAGTTTCCATTTCCTCCCACCAGGTAGCAAACGGGCAGCTGCGCTTTCTCTGGGCCCCCCTGGTTCCCCTCGGTCCCCTCCGGGTACGAGAAAGCCAGTCGGTCGTGGAACGGGTTCGTCCCCAGATTGCAGGTAAAACAGGTGCGGGATCCCCCCCTTGGGGCTGCGTGCAGGGTGGGGGGTGTGTGTGACCCCGAGTGAAGCCCCTTCCTCTGCGCGCCGGGCGGGTCGGGGCCGCGACCCTGCGGAGATCGGGGACCCGGCGCGCCCCGGCCGCAGATTTGCTCAGTCGCTCACCCGCACACCCGGACGGAGCCGGCTCGCTCCTGTCCCCTCCTCTCCGTCCCGGAAACCGAGCGGGGAGGCGACCAGGTCTCCCCCGCCGTCCCCGCACGCTTCCCGGCCGGAGGGCGGTGTAGACCCAGAGCGAGCGTCCCCGCCCGGGGGCCCCGGGTCCCCTCTGTCCCCGCCGCGGGCGCGCCCCGCTCGGAGCCGCCTTCGGGAAGCCGCGGCCGCTTTCGGGGCTCGCGGGGACCCCGGGTCGGGTGGCCGCGGGGACAGGAGGCGACGGTGCCCCGGGCCCGACTCACCTCCCGTCGAAGTCGGCGGCCGCGGGCAGGCAGAGCGCGGTCGCCAGCGAGGTCGCCAGGGCCAGGGCCAGGGCCATGTCGCCGGCGGGTCCCGCGCGGCCCGGGCAGGTCTGCGGCGCCCGCGAGTCCCCGCCGGGCTGTCCCCGCGCTCGGGGGCCGGGGCGGGGGGCGCGTGCGGCGGCTCGGCCGCTCCCTGTAGCCACGCCCGGCGGGCGGCTCCTCCCGGGGGGCGGCGGGGAGGCGGCGTCCCGGGGGGCGGGGAGGGGACAACCCTGGAGGGGACGGGGAGGGGACGACCCTGGGGGGCGGGGAGAGGACGACCCTGGGGGGCACGGGAGGGGGCGTCCCGGGGGGGGCGGGGAGGGGACAACCCTGGAGGGGACGGGGAGGGGACGTCCCCGGGGGGCGCAGGTGCGTCCCTGGCAGGTGGGGACCGCGGGCCACGCGGGGGCTCCTTCGTCCCCCCCCAGGGCGGAGAGGTTTACGGGGCTGGCGCTGGGCCGCGTCTACACGGCGCGACTGGGACAGATTAGCGAAGGCACCTCGGGGAGTTCGCCTCCCCCGCGCAGCTGGCAAAGGCGCGTCGTCCAGTTTGTCACCAACCGAGAGAAAGAAGCGTCCGGCTCCGCGGCGGCAACGCGGGGACCGCGCGCCCCTTCCCAGCCCGGCAGGACGGGCTGCCCCGCTCCAGCCTGGGGGGGGGGGGACTGTCGCCGCCTGGTCGCCTTGTGGTGCCTGAGGTTGGGGAAACCACGGAGAAACCATTTTAAGTAATTAATCATCGCTCTGCGGCTGCAGGGTCAAAAGTAACGCACTGAAAAGGACTGCGTTCAAATGAAAACACGATTAATTCCAAAATACGCATTAAAACAGAAGCCGGATCAAAGCGCTGCTCTTCTCAAGCCCTACCCCGAATGCTGCCCTGCACAGTGACCTGGTGTCTCCTGCACGTGCCAGACTGTCACCCCCTCTCTTGCCCCCCCCCACCCCCTGCCATCTGCCTGGACCCAGATACCTACAGGGCTCACCCCCTCTTTGAGGACAATCTTGACCCTGGTTAGAATTGCAGCTCGCCCTCCCCCCGTGCCTCTTGCCCTGTTCCACTGTCTTTTCCTCCATACTGCGCATCCTCTATTTTACTGCATAACTTACTTATTCCTTGTTTGTGTGTTTTTCTGCTACGATGCAAACTCTGCAAGGGCGGGCGTATTTGTGTAGCGCCTAGAACAGGGGCCGGCACGTAGTAAGCGCTCATGATGCTTGTTGAATGCATCTGCTACATTACAAAGTGCCCCCCCTACCCCGCCGCCGGTCCTTTATTTTCTTTTTGAGGTTTCCACAACTTCAAAGTTTTAATGGGAAGTTCTGTGGCAGGGCGACCTCACTATCCTTGATCTCTCGGTGTGCGTAAAAACAGGCATTTTCTGCACGAAAAGGAAAAACAACGGGTTTCAACTCAAATGACTCTTCTGATTTCTAAACTGTTTTCTGTTAGCAAGAACAAGTTTCTATTTTAATCTCGAGGAACATCCAGGCCAGTTCAGGCTCGGGACATTATTTTAGGCAAACAGCTTGGTGTCGTCCATTTCACATCTTGCTAATGAAGTCCCAAAAAATGTAGGAGTCAAAATATTTTTTTTTTTTCCTGCGGAAAATCAAATTTTTGTAAGTGTCATGTAGGCTTGGTTCCAGGCTCCAGTGGCTACTCCTTTAGCTGTTTTTTGGTGGCTTGTTCTTTGGTTCCTGGACTGGATTTGCAAATCTGCAAATTTGCGCAGTGAGCCACTGCGCCTGGCCGTTTTTCCTTCCATTTCTGCCTACAGAGCGGCCAGTTCTTACCTGAGCTCATCTCTTTGTGATTCCTTCTTGAAAGATGCAGCAAGGAGCAGTGAACTACACTGACCTCCTTCATTTTTACAGCTGTATCCCCTTAATCTGGATATATGTTTGTGCCTTCCAAGTTATTGTGGGTAATGATTTTGTGAACCAGCATGAGCTACACCGGCATTCCAGCCCACACACAGCAGCTACGGTTCTAGCTTGTAAAACCACAGTCTGGTCGTATCATCCCTCCAAGCAGAGTACAAAGTAAACTCTTTCTTCTGTCCTCCTGCCTCTTTTTCTCACTGCATGTTTGCCTGTTAAGAAAACACAGGTTTTTGTGTCGGTATCATCCCTTCTTGTACCCATTTCTAGGTCAGGTAAGGTAAAAGGTAAAAATACTGTAACACACAGACCCCAAAATATAATGGTTTTTACGTGATACTTATTTCTTCATTCTGTCACAGGCAGAGTGTGTCGGGCTGGTGGGCAGCTCTGTTTCGAGCAGTGGTTCAGGTCCCAGGCTAACAGTGACTCCCCCCCGCCCACGGTCACTCTTTGGCCACCGTCCCCACCAGCGGGAAGCAGGGAGAGAAAGTGTGGGTGAGGCACCCCCGTTTTCTTAAGGACCGGGGCCAGGAAACAGCTCCTGTTACTGCTACTCACTTTCACTGGGAGGAAATAAATCAGATGGTCACACCCAGTTGCAGGGGAGGAAGGAAAATATAGCCTTGGCATGTGCCCGACCTTCTTTGTGTCGCTGTGGAAGAAGGGGAGAGGGGCTCACAGTCTCCACCGCAGACAAGCCAAGTCTGAGACATCTACGGACATCCAAGTGGGAAAGTCAGAGAGGCGGCATGATGTCCAACTTTGCAGCTCAGAGGAGAGTTCGGGGCTCAAGATACCGATCTGGTCATCACAGCCCTGCTCAAGTCCCTGGGACTGGAATAGGGTGCGTGATGGTAGAGGAAGAACGAAGAGAGTGGAGGAAAGAAGTATAATTAAGACGACTAAG